>NC_053022.1:419296971-419383696 GCF_003073215.2 Triticum urartu | reverse complement strand
AACCCTAGTTTATACGTTGCTTCGTAAGGGGCTGATTTGGATCCATATGTTTCATGCTATGGTTAGGTTTACCTTAATACTTTTGTTGTAGTTGCGGATGCTTGCAATAGAGGTTAATCATAAGTGGGATGCTTGTTCAAGTAAGAACAGTACCCAAGCACTGGTCCACCCACATATCAAATTATCAAAGTATCAGACGCGAATCATATGAACATGATGAAAACTAGCTTGACGATATTCCCATATGTCCTCGGGAGCACTTTTCCTATTATAAGAGTTTGTTCTGGCTTGTCCTTTGCTACAAAAGGATTGGGCCACCTTGCTACACTTTATTTACTTTTGTTACTTGTTGCTCGTTACAATTTATCATATCACAAAACTATCTGTTACCACTTATTTCAGTACTTGCAGAGAATACCTTGCTGAAAACCACTTATCATTTCCTTCTGCTCCTCGTTGGGTTTGACACTCTTACTTACTGAAGGGACTACGATAGATCCCCTATACTTGTGGGTCATCAATGGAATTTTGGAATCACTTGATTATGAATCACTTGGTACTTGCGAACCATGCCTCATGGGGAAGATGACTAAAACGCTGTTCTCTGGAACTATGGAGTGAGCAACTGATTTGTTTGAGATCATACATACTGATGTATGTTGTTCAATGAATGTTGAGGCTCACGGCAGGTATCATTATTTTCTCACCTTCACCAAATGATTTAAGGAGATATGGGTATATCTACTTAATGAAACATAAGTCTGAAACATTTGAAAAGTTCAAAGATTTTCAGAGTGAAGTTGAAAATCATCGTAACAAGAAAATAAAGTTTCTACAATCTGATCGTGGAGGAGAATATTTGAGTTACGAGTTTGGTCTACATTTGAAACAATGCGGAATAGTTTCGCAACTCACGCCACCCGGAACACCACAGCGTAATGGTGTGTCCGAACGTCGTAATCGTACTTTACTAGATATGGTGCGATCTATGATGTCTCTTACTGATTTACCGTTGTCATTTTGGGGTTATGCCTTAGAGACGGCCGCATTCACGTTAAATAGGGCACCATCAAAATCTGTTGAAACGACACCTTACGAACTATGGTTTGGCAGGAAACCAAAGTTGTCGTTTCTTAAAGTTTGGGGATGCGACGTTTATGTGAAAAAGCTTCAACCTGATAAGCTCGAACCCAAATCGGAGAAATGTGTCTTCATAGGATACCCAAAGGAAACTGTTGGGTACACCTTCTATCACAGATCCGAAGGCAAGACATTTGTTGCTAAGAATGGATCTTTTCTAGAGAAGGAGTTTATCTCGAAAGAAGTGAGTGGGAGGAAAGTAGAACCTAATGAGGTAACTGTACCTGCTCCCTTATTGGAAAGTAGGTCATCACAGAAACCAGTTCCTGTGACATCTACACCAAATAGTGAGGAAGCTAATGATGATGATCATGAAACTTCAGATCAAGTTACTACCAAACCTCGTACGTAGGTCAACCAGAGTAAGATCCGCACCAGAGTGGTACGGTAATCCTGTTCTAGAGGTCATGTTACTAGACCATGACGAACCTACGAACTATGAGGAAGCGATAATGAGCCCAGATTCTGCAAAATGGCTGGAGGCCATGAAATCTGAGATGGGATCCATGTATGAGAACAAAGTATGGACTTTGGTTGACTTGCCCGATGATCGACAAGCCATCGAGAATAAATGGATCTTCAAGAAGAAGACAGACGCTGACGGTAATGTCACTGTCTACAAAGCTCGACTTGTTGCGAAAGGTTTTCGACAAGTTCAAAGAGTTGACTACGATGAGACCTTCTCACCCGTAGCGATGCTTAAGTCCGTCTGAATCATGTTAGCTATTGCCGCATTTTATGATTATGAAATTTGGCAAATGGATGTAAAGACTGCATTCCTGAATGGATTTCTGGAAGAAGAGTTGTATATCATACAACCTGAAGGTTTTATCGATCCAAAGGGTGCTAACAAAGTGTGCAAGCTCCAGCGATCCATTTATGGACTGGTGCAAGCCTCTCGGAGTTGGAATAAACGTTTTGATAGTGTGATCAAAGCATATGGTTTTATACAGACTTTTGGAGAAGCCTGTATTTACAAGAAAGTGAGTGGGAGCTCTGTAGCATTTCTAATATTATATGTGGATGGCATATTGTTGATTGGAAATGATATAGAATTTTTGGATAGCATAAAAGGATATTTGAATAAGAGTTTTTCAAGGAAAGACCTCGGTGAAGCTGCTTATATATTGGGCATCAAGATCTATAGAGATAGATCGAGATGCTTAATTGGACTTTCACAAAGCACATACCTTGACAAAGTTTTGAAGAAGTTCAAAATGGATCAAGCAAAGAAAGGGTTCTTGCCTGTGTTACAAGGTGTGAGGTTGAGTAAGACTCAATGCCCAACCACTGCAGAAGATACAGAGAACATGAAAGATGTTCCCTATGCTTCAACCATAGGCTCTATCATGTATGCAATGCTGTGTACCAGACCTGATGTGTGCCTTGCTATTAGTTTAGTAGGGATGTACCAAAGTAATCCAGGAGTGGATCACTGGACAGCGGTCAAGAACATCCTGAAATACCTAAAAAGGACGAAGGATATGTTTCTCATTTATGGAGGTGACAAAGAGCTCGTCGTAAATGGTTACGCGATGCAAGCTTTGACACTGATCCGGACGATTCTAAATTGCAAACTGGATACGTGTTTTTATTAAATGGTGGAGCTGTCAGTTGGTGCAGTTCTAAACAAAGCGTCATAGCGGGATCTACATGTGAAGCAGAGTACATAGCTGCTTCAGAAGCAGCAAATGAAGGAGTCTAGATGAAGGAGTTCATATCCGATCTAGGTGTCATACCTAGTGCATCGGGTCCAATGAAAATCTTTTGTGACAATACTGGTGCAATTGCTTTGGCAAAGGAATCCAGATTTCACAAGAGAACCAAGCACATCAAGAGACGCTTCAACTCCATCCGGGATCAAGTCCAGGTGGGAGACATAGAGATTTGCAAGATACATATGGATCTGAATGTTGCAGACCCATTGACTAAGCCTCTTCCACGAGCAAAACATAATCAGCACCAAGGCTCCATGGGTGTTAGAATCATTACTGTGTAATCTAGATTATTGACTCTAGTGCAAGTGGGAGACTGAAGGAAATATGCCCTAGAGGCAAAAATGAAGTTATTATTTATTTCCTTATATCATGATAAATGTTTATTATCGATGCTAGAATTGTATTAACCAGAAACATGATACATTGTGAATACATAGACAAACAGAGTGTCACTAGTATGCCTCTACTTGACTAGCTTGTTAATCAAAGATGGTTATGTTTCCTAGCCAGAGACAAAGAGTTGCCATTTGATTAATGGGATCACATCATTAGGAGAATGATGTGATTTACTTGACCCATTCCGTTAGCTTAGCACTTGATCTTTAGTTTGTTGCTATTGCATTCTTCATGACTTATACATGTTCCTATGACTATGAGATTATGCAACTCCCGTTTACCGGAGGAATACTTTGTGTGCTACCAAACGTCACAACGTAACTGGGTGATTATAAAGGTGCTCTACAGGTGTCTCCGAAGGTACTTGTTGGGTTGGCGTATTTCGAGATTAGGATTTGTCACTCCGATTCTCGGAGAGGTATCTCTGGGCCCACTCAGTAATACACATCACTTAAGCCTTGCAAGCATTGCAACTAATGATTTAGTTGTGGGATGATGTGTTATGGAACGAGTAAAGAGACTTGCCGGTAACGAGATTGAACTAGGTATTGAGATACCGATGATCGAATCTCGGGCAAGTAACATACCGATGACAAAGGGAACAACGTATGTTGTTATGCGGTTTGACCGATAAAGATCTTCATAGAATATGTAAGAGCCAATATGAGCATCCTGGTTCCACTATTGGTTATTGACCGGAGACGTGTCTCGGTCATGTCTACATAGTTCTCGAACATGTAGGGTCCGCATGCTTAAAGTTTGATGACGGTTATATTATGAGTTTATGGTTTTTGATGTACCGAAGGTATTTAGGAGTCCCGGATATGATCACGGACATAACGAGGAGTATCGAAATGGTCGAGACATAAAGATCGATATATTGGACGACTATGTTCGGACACTGGAATGGTTTCGGGGAGTTTCGGGCATATACTGGAGTACCGGGGGGTTACCGGAACCCCCCGGGGAGACTAATGGGCCTATTGGGCCCTAAAGGAGAAGAGGAGGGGCAGCCAAAGGGCAATTGCTGGCCCCTCCCCCCCAGTCCGAATTGGACAAGGAGGGGGGCGGCGCCCCCTTTCCTTTCCCCTCTCTCTCTCCTTCCCTACTCCCACATGGAAAAAGGGGAGTCCTACTCCCAGTGGGAGTAGGACTCCTCATGGGGCGCGCCTAGGGTGGCCGGCCCCCTCCTCCTCCTCCACTCCTTTATATACGAGGAGGGAGGCACCCCTTGGAGACACAACAATTGATCTCTTGGATCTTTTAGCCGTGTGCGGTGCCCCTCTCCACCATAGTCCACCTTGATAATATCATAGCGGTGCTCAGGCGAAGCCCTGCTACGGTAGAACATCAACATCGTCACCATGCCGTCGTGCTGACGAAACTCTCCCTCAAAGCTCGGCTGGATCGGAGTTCGAGGGACGTCATCGAGTTGAACGTGTGCAGAACTCGGAGGTGTCGTGCGTTCGGTACTTGATCGGTCGGATTATGAAGACGTACGACTACATCAACCGCGTTGTGCTAACGCTTCCGCTTTCGGTCTACGAGGGTACGTGGACACACTCTCCACTCTCGTTACTATGCATCACCATGATCTTGCATGTGCGTCGGATTTTTTTTGAAATTACTACGTTCCCCAATAGAAAAGGCCCTGATAACCCACAAGTATAGGGGATCAATTGTAGCCTCTTTCGATAAGTAAGAGTGTTTAACCCAATGAGGAGCTAAAGGTAGAAGAAATATTCCCTCAAGTTCTATCGACCACCGATACAACTCTATGCACGCTTAATGTTTGCCTTACCTAGAACAATTATGAAACTAGAAGTACTTTGTAGGTGGAACGAGATAGGTTTGCAAGAATATAAAGAGCACGTAAATAAAAACTAGGGGCTGTTTTAGGTAAATAAGCAATAAAGTTAGTATAGCGAGTGTGGAAAAGTGGTGGTAGGAGTTGTGAAATTGTCCCTAAGCAATTGACTACTTTACTAGACCGATAGCAAGTTTTATGTGGGAGAGGCCACTGCTAGCATGTCATCCCTGACTTGAAGTTCTATGCACTTATGATTGGAACTATTAGCAAGCATCCGCAACTACTAACATTCATTAAGGTAAAACCCAACCATAGCATTAAGATATATTGGTTCCCCTTCAATCCCGTATGCATCAATTTCTATGCTAGGTTGAAGCTTCTGTCACTCTTGCCCTCCAATACATAGTCCTATCAACATACAACTAACCCAATAGTGTGATCCACGTGCGCGCTCATATGATGGGCACCAAAGGACAGCAACATAACCACAAGCAAATTAAACCAATCATAGAAATTCACCGATTGCCGATAGGACAACAAAAATCTACTCAGACATCATAGGATGGCAACACATAATTGGATAATAATATGAAGCATAAAGCACCATGTTCAAGTAGAGGGTACAGTGGGTTGCGGGAGAGTGGACCGCTGTAGATAGATGGGGGAAGGTGATGAAGATGTTTGTGAAGATGACGGAGGTGTTGGTGTAGATTGCGGTGATGATGATGGCCCTGGCGGCATTCCAGCGCCACCGGGAGAGAGGGGGAGAGGGCCCCCCTTCTTCTTCTTCCTTGACCTTCTCCCTAGATGGGAGAAGGGTTTCCCCTCTGTTCCATGGCCTCCATGAAGGAGGAGGGGCGAGAGCCCCTCCGAGATTGGATCTGTCTCTCTGTCTCTCTTTGTTTCTGCGTTCTTGATTCTGGCCTTTCACCGTTGCTTATATTCCCGGAGATCCGTAACTCCGATTGGGATGAAATTTTAACAAGATTTCTATCCAGATATTAGCTTTCTTGCCGCGAAAGAAGGTCACCAACCGCCTTACTAGGTGGCCACGAGGGCCCATGGCGCGCCTGACCCCCTGGGGTGTGCCCCCCTGCCTCGTGGCCCCCTTGGGCATCGTCTCGCATTGATTCTTCTTCCCAAAAATCACATATTCCAAAAAAATCTCCGTCAGTTTTTATCCCGTTTGGACTCCGTTTGATATGGATTTTCTGCGAAACAAAAAACATGCAACAAACAAGAACTGGCACTGGGCACTGGATCAATATGTTAGTCCCAAAAATAGTATAAAAAGTTGCCAAAAGTATGTAAAAGTTGTAGAATATTGGCATGGAACAATAAAAAATTGTAGATATGACGAAGACGTATCAGCATCCCCAAGCTTAATTCCTACTCGTCCTCGAGTAGGTAAATGATAAAAAAGATAATTTTTGATGTGGAATGCTACCTAGCATTATCTTGGTCGTGTAATCTAATCATGGCATGAATATTAAGACACGAGTGATTCAAAGCAATAGTCTATCATTTAACATTAGGAAAATAATACTTCAAGCATACTAATAAAGCAATCATGTCTTTTCAAAATAACATGGCCATAGAAAGTTATCCCTACAAAATCATATGGTCTGGTTGTGCTCCATCTTCACCACACAAAGCATTCAAATCATGCACAACCCCGATGACAAGCTAAGCAATTGTTTCATACTTTTAATGTTCTCAAACCTTTTCAACTTTCACGCAATACATGAGCGTGAGCTAGCACTATAGGTGGAATAGAATATGATGGTGGAGGTTGTGTGGAGAAGACAAAAAGGAGAAAGTCTCACATCGACGCGGCTAATCAACGGGCTATGGAGATGTCCATCAATTGATGTCAATGCGAGGAGTAGGGATTGCCATGCAATGGATGCACTAAGAGCTATAAGTGTATGAAAGCTCAAACTGAAACTAAGTGGGTGTGCATCCAACTTGCTTGCTCATGAAGACCTAGGGCATTTGAGGAAGCCCGTCCTTGGAATATACAAGCCAAGTTCTATAATGAAAATTCCCACTAGTATATGAAAGTGATAACTCAAGAGACTCTCTATATGAAGAACATGGTGCTACTCTGAAGCACAAGTGTGGTAAAAGGATAGTAACATTGTCCCTTCTCTCTTTTCTCTCATTTTTTTAATTTTTTCTCTTTTTAGGCTTCTTTTGCCTCTCTCTTTCTTTGGATGGGGGGGCTTCTTTGGCCACTTTTATTTTGATAACCTCACATGGGACAATGTTCTAATAATGATGATCATCACACTTCTATTTACTTACAACTCGATACTAGAACAAAGATATGACTCTATATGAATGCCTCTGGCAGTGTACCAGGATGTGCAATGATCTAGCATAGCAAAGATATCAAAAAATGGACAAGCCATGAAAACATCATGCTAGCTATCTTACGATCATGCAAAGCAATATGACATTGATGCTCAAGTCATGTATATGAAGATGATGGAAGCTGCATGGCAATATATCTCGGAATGGCTATGGAAATGCCATGATAGGTAGATATGGTGGCTGTTTTGAGGAAGATATAAGGAGGCTTATGTGTGATAGAGCGTATCATATCACGGGGTTTGGATGCACCGGCGAAGTTCGCACCAACTCTCGAGGTGAGAAAGGGCAATGCACGGTACCGAAGAGGCTAGCAATGATGGAAGGGTGAGAGTGTGTATAATCCATGGACGCAACATTAGTCATAAAGAACTCACATACTTATTGGAAAAATCTATTAGTCATCGAAACAAAGTACTACGTGCTACCTCTTGAGCATGCGTTGGTTTTCCCTTGAAGAGGAAAGGGTGATGCAACAAACTAGCGTAAGTATTTCCCTCACTTTTGAGAACCAAGGTATCAATCCAGTAGGAGGTAACACACAAGTCACCTAGTACCTGCACAAACAAACAAGAACCTCGCAACCAACGCGATAAAGGGGTTGTCAATCCCTTCACGGTCACTTACGAAAGTGAGATCTGGTAGAGATAATAAGATAAATATTTTTGGTATTTTTGGTGTATAGATTGGAAAATAAAGATTGCAAAATAAAAAGTGATAAAAATAGTAAATAGATAGGAAAATAATATGATGGAAGATAGGCCCGGGGGGCATAGGTTTCACTAGTGGCTTCTCTCAAGATAGCAAATTCTACGGTGGGTGAACAAATTACTGTCGAGCAATTGATAGAAAAGCGAATAATTATGAGAATATCTAAGCATGATCATGTATATAGGCATCACGTCCGCGACAAGTAGACCGAAACGATTCTGCATCTACTACTATTACTCCACACATCGACCGCTATCCAGCATGCATCTAGAGTATTAAGTTCATAAGAACAGAGTAACACATTAGGCAAGATGACATGATGTAGAGGGATAAACTCAAGAAATATGATATAAACCCCATCTTTTTATCCTCGATGGCAACAATACAATATGTGCCTTGCTGCCCCTGCTGTCACTGGGAAAGGAAACCGCAGGATTGAACCCAATGCTAAGCACTTCTCCCATTGCAAGAAAGATCAATCTAGTAGGCCAAACCAAACTGATAATTCGAAGAGACTTGCAAAGATATTAAATCATGCATAAAAGATTTTAGAGAAGAATCAAATATTGTTCATAGATAATCTTGATCATAAACCCACAATTCATCGGATCTCGACAAAAACATCGCAAAAAGAATTACATCAAATAGATCTCCAAGAGGATCGAGGAGAACTTTGTATTGAGATCCAAAGAGAGAGAACAAGCCATCTAGCTAATAACTATGGACCCGAAGGTCTGTGGTAAACTACTCACACATCATCGGAGAGGCTATGGTGTTGATGTAGAAGCCCTCCGTGATCGATCCCCCCTCCGGCAGAGCGCCGGAAAAGGCCCCAAGATGGGATCTCATGGGTACAGAAGGTTGCGGCGGTGGAAATAGGGTTTCATGGTGCTCCTGGATGTTTTCGGGGTATATGGGTATATATAGGAGGAAGAAGTACGTCCGTGGAGCTACGAGGGGCCCACGAGGGTGGGGGGCGTGCCTACCCCCCTGGGCGCGCCCTCCTACCTCGTGCCTCCTTGCTTCTTTCTTGACGTCCACTCCAAGTCTCATGGATGACGTTTGTTCCAAAAATAACTCTCCTAAAGGTTTCATTCCGTTTGGATTCCGTTTGATATTCCTTTTCTGCGAAACACTGAAATAGGCAAAAAACAGCAATTTGCACTGGGCCTTTGGTTAATAGGTTAGTCCCAAAAATAATATAAAAAGTTATATTAAAGCCCACTAAACATCCAAAACAGGTAATATAATAGCATGGAACAATCAAAAGTTATAGATACATTGGAGACATAGCATGCATTCCCAAGCTTAATTCCTGCTCGTCCTCGAGTAGGTAAATGATAAAAACAGAATTTTTGATGTGGAATGCTACCTAGCATAATTCTTAATGTAATTTTATTTATTGTGGCATGAATGTTAAGATCTGAGAGATTCAAGACAAAAGTTTAATATTGACATAAAATAATAATACTTCAAGCATGCATACTAGCAAAGCAATCATGTCTTCTCAAAATAACATGGCCAAAGAAAGTTATCCCTACAAAATCATATAGTCTGGCTATGCTCCATCTTCACCACACAAAATATTTAAATCATGCACAACCCTGATGACAAACCAAGCAATTGTTTCATACTTTTGATGTTCTCAAACTTTTTCAATCTTCACGCAATACATGAGCGTGAGCCATGGACATAGCACTATAGGTGGAATAGAATTGTGGTTGTGGAGAAGACAAAAAGGAGAAGATAGTCTCACATCAACTAGGCGTATCAACGGGCTATGGATATGCCCATCAATAGATATCAATGTGAGTGAGTAGGGATTTCCATGCAACGGATGCACTAGAGCTATAAGTGTATGAAAGCTCAACAAAAGAACTAAGTGGGTGTGCATCCAACTTGCTTGCTCACGAAGACCTAGGGCATTTTGAGGAAGCCCATCATTGGAATATACAAGCCAAGTTCTATAATGTAAAATTCCCACTAGTATATGAAAGTGACAACATAGGAGACTCTCTATCATGAAGATCATGGTGTGATGACCTACAAGTGTAGGGGATCTATCGTAGCCTTTTCGATAAGTAAGAGTGTCGAACCCAACGAGGAGCAGAAGGAAATGATAAGTGGTTTTCAGTAAGGTATACTCCGCAAGCACTGAAATTATCGGTAACAGATAGTTTTGTGATAAGGTAATTCGTAACAAGTAGCAAGTAATAAAAGTAAATAAGGTGCAGCAAGATGGCTCGATCCTTTTTGTAGCAAAGGACAAGCCTGGACAAACTCTTATATGAAGGAAAGCGCTCCCGAGGACAAATGGGAATTATTGTCAAGCTAGTTTTCATCACGTTCATATGATTCGCGTTCGGTACTTTGATAATTTGATATGTGGGTGGGCCAGTGCTTGGGTACTGTCCTTACTTGGACAAGCATCCCCTTATGATTAACCCCCATTGCAAACATCCGCAACTACAACAGAAGTATTAAGGTAAACCTAACCATACCATGAAACATATGGATCCAAATCATCCCCTTACGAAGCAACACATAAACTAGGGTTTAAGCTTCTGTCACTCTAGCAACCCATCACCTACTTATTACTTCCCAATGCCTCTCTCTAGGCCCATACAATGGTGAAGTGTCATGTAGTCGACGTTCACATGACACCACTAGAGGGATGACAACATACATCTCATCAAAATATCGAACGAATATCAAATTCACATGACTACTTATAGCAAGACTTCTCCCATGTCCTTAGGAACAAACATAACTACTCACAAAACATATTCATGTTCATAATCAGAGGGGTATTAATATGCATAATGGATCTGAACATATGATCTTCCACCAAGTAAACCAACTAGCATCAACTACAAGGAGTAATCAACACTACTAGCAACCCACTGGTACCAATCTGAGGTTTGGATACAAAGATTGGATACCAGAGATGAACTAGGGTTTGAGATGAGATGGTGCTGGTGAAGATGTTGATGGAGATTGACCCCCTCCCAATGAGAGGATCGTAGGTGATGACGATGGTGATGATTTCCCCCCTCCTGGAGGGAAGTTTCCCCGGCAGAACAGCTCTGCCAGAGCCCTAGATTGGTTCCGCCAAGGTTCTGCCTCGTGGCGGCGGAGTTTCTTCCCGAAATCTTGCCTATGATTTTTTTTCCAGGACGAAAGACTCCATATAGCTAAAGATGGGCATCAGAGGGCTACCAGGGGGCCCACAAGGCAGGGGGCTTGATACGTCTCCGTCGTATCTACTTTTCCAAACACTTTTGCCCTTGTTTTGGACTCTAACTTGCATGATTTGAATGGAACTAACCCGGACTATTCTCTTTTCAGTAGAATTGCCATGGTGTTATTTTGGTCCAGAAATAAAAGTTGTCGGAATGACCTCAAAATCAACAGAGATTATTTTTGGAATATATAAAAAATACTGGAAGAAAGATTCACGTCAGGGGGCCCACACCATGTCCACGAGGGTGGGGGCGCGCCCTACCCCCCTGGGCGCGCCCCCTACCTCGTCGGCCCCCTGATGCTCCACCATGTCCACCTAACTCCATATATTCACTTTCGGGGAGAAAAAAAATCAAAGAGAATGATTCATCATGTTTTACGATACGGGGCCGCCGCCAAGCCCTAAACGCTCTTGGGAGGGCTGATCTGGAGTCCGTTCGGGGCTCCGGAGAGGGGAATCCGTCGCCATCGTCATCATCAACCTTCCTCCATCACCAATTTCATGATGCTCACCACCGTGCGTGAGTAATTCCATCGTAGGCTTGCTGGGCGGTGATGGGTTGGATGAGATTTATCATGTAATCGAGTTAGTTTTGTTAGGGTTTGATCCCTAGTATCCACTATGTTCTGAGATTGATGTTGCTATGACTTTGCTATGCTTAATGCTTGTCACTAGGGCCCGAGTGCCATGATTTCAGATCTGAACCTATTATGTTTTCATCAATATATGAGAGTTCTTGATCCTATCTTGCAACTCTATAGTCACCTATTATGTGTTATGACCCGTTAACCCCGAAGTGACAATAATCGGGATACTTACCGGTGATGACCATAGTTTGAGGAGTTCATGTATTCACTATGTGTTAATGCTTTGGTCCAGTACTCTATTAAAAGGAGGCCTTAATATCCCTTAGTTTCCAATAGGACCCCGCTGCCACGGGAGGGTAGGACAAAAGATGTCATGCAAGTTCTTTTCCATAAGCACGTATGACTATATTCGGAATACATGCCTACATTACATTGATGAACTGGAGCTAGTTCTGTGTCACCCTATGTTATGACTGTTACATGATCGATCGCATCCGGCATAATTCTCCATCACCGATCCATTGCCTACGAGATTTTCCTATATTGTTCTTCGCTTATTTACTTTTCTGCTGCTACTGTTACAATCACTACAAAACCCAAAAATATTACTTTTGCTACCATTACTTTTTGCCACCGTTACCACTAGTATCATATTACTTTGCTACTAAATACCTTGCTGCAGATATTAAGTTTCCAGGTGTGGTTGAATTGACAACTCAGCTGCTAATACTTGAGAATATTCTTTGGCTCCCCTTGTGTCGAATCAATAAATTTGGGTTGAATACTCTACCCTCGAAAATTGTTGTGATCCCCTATACTTGTGGGTTATCAAGAACATTTTCTGGCGCCGTTGTCAGGGAGCATAGCTCTATTCTTTGAGTCACTTGGAATTTATATCTGCTTATCATTATGAAGAACTTGAAAGATAAAAGAACCATGGTTTTCCCTCAACTACGAGGGGAGGTAAGGAATTGCCATCTGGCTCTGCACTTGATTCACCTTCTGTTTTGAGTAAGATTGCGACACCTAAACCTGCTTCTGCTATTAATTCTGATATGTCGCATGTTATTGATGATGCCACTTCTCCTATGCATGATACTTATGATGAAACTACTTCTATGCTTCATACTACTATGCCACTAGGTGAATTTGTTGATGAACAACTGGCTACGGCTAGAGAGAATAAAATTATTGAACCTGGTAATATTGATGAAAGTGATGATGAAGATTCTCCTCCAAGATATGAATTGCCTGTTGTTCCTGAGGGTTATGTTATGGATGAAGAAACTGCTAGAGACTTTCTTGCCTGCAATGATAGAAGTGATCTTAAGAAACTATTAGCTAAGCTTAAAGAAAAATCTCTGAATGCTAGAATGAAATATGATCGTGCTTATGCTACTTCACCTATCTTTATTACTGATAATGATTATGATTTCTCAGTTGATCTTGATATAATTACTTTGGTTGAATCTGATCCTTTCTATGGCTATGAATCTGAAACTGTTGTGGCACATCTTACTAAATTAAATGATATAGCTACCCTGTTCACTAATGATGAGAAAACTCGCTACTATTATATCCTTAAATTATTTACGTTCTCATTAAAGGGTGATGCTAAGATATGGTTTAATTCTCTTGATCTTGGTTGTGTGCGTAGTCCCGAGGATATGATTTACTACTTCTCTGCTAAATATTTCCCTGCTCATAAGAAAAAAGCTGCTTTAAAGGAAATATATAATTTTGTGCAAATTGAAGAAGAGAGTCTCCCACAAGCTTGGGGGAGGCTTCTCCAATTACTTAATGCTTTGCCTGATCATGCTCTCAAGAAAAATGAAATACTTGATATCTTTTATGATGGACTAACCGATGCTTCCAGAGATTACCTGGATAGTTGTGCTGGTTGTGTTTTCAGGGGAAGAACAGTAGATCAAGCTGAATTGCTATTGAATAATATGTTGACTAATGAAAATAATTGGACACTTCCTGAACCAACTCCTAAGCCAACTCCGAAGAAAAGGGGAATTCTATTTCTCAGTCCTGAAGATATGCAAGAGGCAAAGAAATCTATGAAAGAAAAAGGTATAAAAGCTGAAGATGCTAAGAATTTACCTCATGTTGAAGAAATACATGGTCTTAATTCATCAACTATTGAAGAAACACACAGCCTCGATAACCCGACACAGGTAGTAAAGGTAAACTCTCTCTATAGATATGATAAAGCTGAAATCCCTCCTGCTAAGTTTGCTAGCCAATGTTTGGATGAATTTGATAACTTTATGGTTAAGCAAGAAGATTTTAATGCTTATGTTGGTAGACAATTGAAACATAATGCCTATATGATTGAACACTTGAGTGATTATATGGCTAGTGTTAATGGTGAACTTAAACTTATTAGTAAACATGCTTATATGGTTACCACTCAAGTAGAACAAGTACTTAAAGCTCGGAATGATTTGCTCAATGAATTGAATAGTAAGAATAATGATAATGTTGTTAGAGTTATGACTAGAGCTGGTAAAATGACTCAGGAGCCTTTGTATCCTGAGGGCCACACTAAGAGAATTGAGCAAGATTCTCAGAGAATTACTATAGATGCACCTAGTCCTTCTAAAAGGAAGAGAAATAAAAATCATAGGACTTTGCATGCTTCTAGTGAACCTGTTATTGACACACCTAAGAATCCCAATGATATTTCTATCTCCTATGCTGAAACACAATCTGGTAATGAACATGAACCTAGTGATAATGTTAATGATGATGTTCATGTTGATGCTCAACCTAGCAATAATAATGATGTAGAAATTGAACCTGCTGTTGATCTTGATAACCCACAATCAAAGAATCAACGTTATGATAAGAGAGACTTTGTTGCTAGGAAGCACAGTAAAGAAAGAGAACCATGGGTTCAGAAACCCATGACTTTTCCTCCTAAACCATCCAAGAAAAAGGATGATGAGGATTTTTAGCGCTTCATTGAAATGATTAGACCTATCTTTTTGCGTATGCGTTTGACCGATATGCTTAAAATGAATCCTTATGCTAAGTATATGAAAGATATAGTTACTGATAAGAGAAAGATACCGGAAGCTAAAATTTCCACCATGCTTGCTAATTATATTTTTAAGGGTGGAATACCAAAGAAACTTGGAGACCCCAGAGTACCAACTATACCATGCTCCATTAAAAGAAACTATGTTAAAACTGCTTTATGTGATCTTGGAGCCGGTGATCTTGGACCTACTATCTCAGAGTCAAGTCCATATTTAGTGCTAAATTCATGGAAAACATCGGTATCCATAAAAGATTTAACACAATCAAACTTAGGTGTTACACCTGACTCCTTACCTTCATCGAGGTCCCAATCTTCAGAGTTGTGTTTAATTTTTTCCAATAAATCCCATTTGAATTCAATAGTCTTCATCATAAAAGATCCAGTACAAGAAGTATCGAGCATGGAGCAATTACTGAGAGAAAGCCGAGCATAAATTTTTTGACTAATCATTTATTTTGAGAGCTCATGATTGGGGCATAAACATAACATTGACTTAAGCCTCCCCCAAGCTTGAGCGATGCTTTCTCCTTCACGAGGCCAAAAATTATATACATAATTACGATCACGATGAACAAGATGCATAGGGTAAAACTTCTGATGAAATTCCAATTTCAATCATTTGTAGTTCCATGATCCCATGTCATCACATAGCCTATACCATGGCAATGCCTCTCCTTTCAAAGATAAAGGGAAGACTTTCTTCTTGATAACATCATCGGGCATACCTACAAGCTTAAGTAATCCACAAACTTCATCCACATTGATTAGGTGCAAATCGGGATGTAATGTTCCATCACCTGTGAAAGGATTAGCTAGCAGTTTCTCTATCATACCCGAAGGAATTTCAAAGTAAACATTTTCTGTAGGTTCAGTAGGTTGAGGAGCAACTCTTTGCTCTACTGGTCGGGGTGAAGATACCCCGAACAAGCCCCTCAAAGGATTATGTTCCATAGTAACAAGTGATAGTAAATTTCAGCACACTATATAAATTTTTCCTTACCAAATTCCACCTACCAAAGGTTCTTCACTCCCCGGCAACGGCGCCAGAAAAGAGTCTTGATGACCCACAAGTTTAGGGGATCTATCGTAGCCTTTTCGATAAGTAAGAGTGTCGAACCCAATGAGGAGCAGAAGGAAATGATAAGCAGTTTTCAGTAAGGTATTCTCTGCAAGCACTGAAATTATCGGTAGCAAACAGTTTTGTGATAAGGTAATTTGTAATGAGTAGCAAGTAATAAAAGTAAATAAAGTGCAGCAAGATGGACCAATCCTTTTTGTAGCAAAGGACAAGCCTGGACAAACTCTTACATGAAGGAAAGCGCTCCCGAGGACAGATGGGAATTATCGTCAAGCATACCATACCATGAAACATATGGATCCAAATCATCCCCTTACGAAGCAACACATAAACTAGGGTTTAAGCTTCTGTCACTCTAGCAACACATCATCTACTTATTACTTCCCAATGCCTCCCTCTAGGCCCAAACAATGGTGAAGTGTCATGTAGTCGACGTTCACATGACACCACTAGAGGGATGATTACATACATCTCATCAAAATATCGAACGAATACCAAATTCACATGACTACTTATAGCAAGACTTCTCCCATGTCCTCAGGAACAAACGTAACTACTCACAAAGCATATTCATGTTCATAATCAGAGGGGTATTAATATGCATAATGGATCTGAACATATGATCTTCCACCAAGTAAACCAACTAGCATCAACTACAAGGAGTAATCAACACTACTAGTAACCCACAGGTACCAATCTGAGGTTTGGATACAAAGATTGGATACAAGAGATGAACTAGGGTTTGAGATGAGATAGTGCTGGTGAAGATGTTGATGGAGATTGACCCCCTCCCAATGAGACGATCGTTGGTGATGACGATTGTGATGATTTCCCCCTCCTGGAGGGAAGTTTCCCCGGCAGAACAACTCTGCCGGAGCCATAGATTGGTTCCGCCAAGGTTCCGCCTCGTGGCGGCAGAGTTTCTTCCCGAAAGCTTGCTTATGATTTTTTTTTCAGGACAAAAGACACCATATAGGGGCATCAGAGGGATGCCAGGGGGCCCACGAGGTAGGGGGCGCGCCCCCTGGGCGCGCCCCCACCCTCGTGGACGGTGGGTGGCCCCCCTCTGGTACTTCTTTCACCCAATATTTTATATATATTCTAAAACATTCTCCCGTGAAGTTTCAGGACTTTTGGAGGTGTGCAGAATAGGTCTCTAATATTTGCTCCTTTTCCAGCCCAGAATTCCAGCTGCCGGCATTCCCCCTCTTCATGTAAACCTTGTAAAATAAGAGAGAATAGGCATAAGTATTGTGACATAATGTGTAATAACAGCCCATAATGCAATAAATATCGATATAAAAGCATGATGCAAAATGGACGTATCATGGTGCTACTTTGAAGCACAAGTGTGGTAAAAGGATAGTAGCATTGTCCCTTCTCTCTTTTTTCTCTTATTTTTTCTTTTTTCTCCTTTTTTTCCTTTTCTCTTTTTTATAGAATTCGTCCGGAGTCTCATCCCAACTTGTGGGGCAATCATAGTCTCCATCATCTTTTCCTCACTTGGGACAATGCTCTAATAATGATGATCATCACACTTTTATTTACTTACAACTCGATACTAGAACAAAATATTACTCTATGTGAATGCTTCCAGCGGTGTACCGGGATGTGCAATGAGTCAAGAGTGACATGTATGAAAGAATTATCAAGGTGGCTTTGCCACAAATACGATGTCAACTACATGATCATGCAAAGCAATATGGCAATGATGAAGAATGTCATAACAAACGGAATGGTGGAAAATTGCATGGCAATATATCACAGAATGGCTATGGAAATGCCATAATAGGTAGGTATGTGAAGGAAATATACCCTAGAGGCAATAATAAAGTTATTGTTTATTTCCTTATGTCATGATAAATGTTTATTATTCATGCTAGAATTGTATTAACCAAAAACATAATACATGTGTGAATACATAGACAAACAGAGTGTCACTAGTATGCCTCTACTTGACTAGCTCGTTGATCAAAGATGGTTGTGTTTCCTAACCATAGACATGAGTTGTCATTTGATTAACGGGATCACATCATTAGGAGAATGATGTGATTGACTTGACCCATTCCGTTTGCTTAGCACACGATCGTTTAGTTTGTTGCTATTGCTTTCTTCATGACTTATACATGTTCCTATGACTATGAGATTATGCAACTCCGGTTTACCGGAGGAACACTTTGTGTTCCACCAAACATCACAACGTAACTGGGTGATTATAAAGGTGCTCTACAGGTGTCTCCGAAGGTACTTGTTGGGTTGGCGTATTTCGATATTAGGATTTGTCACTCCGATTGTCGAAGAGGTATCTCTGGGCCCACTCGGTAATGCACATCACTATAAGCCTTGCAAGCATTGCAACTAATGAGTTAGTTACGGGATGATGTATTACGGAACGAGTAAAGAGACTTGCCGGTAACGAGATTGAACTAGCTATTGAGATACCAGCGATGGAATCTCGGGCAAGTAACATACTGATGACAAAGGGAACAACGTATGTTGTCATGCGGTTTGACCGATAAAGATCTTCGTCGAATATGTAGGAACCAATATGAGCATCCAGGTTCTGCTATTGGTTATTGACCGGAGACGTGTCTCGGTCATGTCTACATAGTTCTCAAACCCGTAGGGTCCGCACGCTTAAAGTTCGGTGACGATCGTAATTAGGGTTTTTGTGTTTTGATGTACCGAAGGTTTTTTGGAGTCCCGGATGTGATCACGGACATGACAAGGAGTCTCGAAATGGTCGAGACATAAAGATTGATATATTGGAAGCCTATATTTGGATATCAGAATCGTTTCGGGTGAAATCGGGATTTTACCGGAGTACCGGCGGGTTACCAGAACCCTCCTGGGGGTTAATGGGCCTACATGGGCCCTAAGGGAGAAGAGGAGGGCCAGCCAGGGTAGGCCGCGCGCCCCCTCCCCCCCCTAGTCCGAATAGGACAAGGAAGGGGGGCACGCCCCCCTTTCCTCTTTCCCCCTTCCCCTTTCCTTCTCCAACAAGGCAAGAGGGGGGAGTCCTACTCCCGGTGGGAGTAGGACTCCTCCAGGCGCACCCCTAGGGGTCGGCCGCACCTCCCCCTCCCTCCTTTATATACGGGGGCAAGGGGGCACCCCATGACACACAAGTTGATCTTCGTGATCGTTCCTTAGCCGTGTGCGGTGCCCCCTTCCACCATATTCCACCTCGGTCATATCGTAGCGGTGCTTAGGCGAAGCCCTGCGTCGGTAGAACATCATCACCGTCATCATGCCTTCGTGCTGACGAAACTCTCCCTCAACACTTGGCTAGATCAGAGCTCGAGGGACGTCACCGAGTTGAATGTGTGCAGAACTCGGAGGTGTCGTACGTTCGGTACTTGGATCGGTCGGATCAGGAAGACGTACGACTAGTTCCTCTATGTTGTGTCAACGCTTCCGTTGCCGGTCTACGAGGGTACGTAGACAACAATCTCCCCTCTCGTTGCTATGCATCACCATGATCTTGCGTGTGCGTAGGAAATTTTTTGAAATTACTACGTTCCCCAAAAGTGGTATCAGAGCCAGGTTTTATGCGTTGATGTTATATGCACGACTAGAACACAAGTGAGTTGTGGGCGATATAAGTCATACTGCTTACCAGCATGTCATACTTTGGTTCGGCGGTATTGTTGGACGAAGCGGCCCGGACCAACATTACGCGTACGGTTACGCGAGACTGGTTCTACCGACGTGTTTTGCACACAGGTGGCTGGCTGGTGTCAGTTTCTCCAACTTTAGTTGAATCGAGTGTGGCTACGCCCGGTCCTTGTGAAGGTTAAAACAGCACCAACTTGACAAACTATCGTTGTGGTTTTGATGCGTAGGTAAGAACGGTTCTTGCTAAGCCCGTAGCAGCCACGTAAAACTTGCAACAACAAAGTAGAGGACGTCTAACTTGTTTTTGCAGGGCATGTTGTGATGTGATATGGTCAAGACGTGATGAGATATAAGTTGTTGTATAAGATGATCATGTTTTGTTGAAGTTATTGGCAACTGGCAGAAGCCTTATGGTTGTCTCTTTATTGCATAAGATGCAAGCACCAAATAATTGCTTTACAATTATCGCTATGCGATAGCAATAGTTGCAAGAGCAATAGTTGGCGAGACGATCATGTGACGACACATTGTTATAGATCAAGATGATGGAGATCATGGTGTCATGCCGGTGATGATGGAAATCATGACGATGTTTTGGAGATGGAGATCAAAGGCACAAGATGATGATGGCCATATCATGTCACATATTTTGATTGCATGTGATGTTTATCTTTTATGCATCTTATTTTGCTTAGTTCGACGGTAGCTTTATAAGATGATTTGTCACTAAATTTTAAGATAAAAAGTGTTCTCCCTGAGTATGCACCATTGCCAAAGTTCGTCGTGCCCAGACACCACGTGATGATCGGGTGTGATAAGCTCTACGTCCATCTACAATGGGTGCAAGCCAGTTTTGCACACGCAGAATACTCAGGTTAAACTTGACGAGCCTAGCATATGCAGATATGGCCTCGGAACACTGAGACTGAAAGGTCGAGCGTGAATCATATAGTAGATATGATCAACATAGTGGTGTTCACCATTTAAAACTACTCCATTTCACGTGATGGTCGGTTATGGTTTAGTTGATTTGGATCACGTGATCACTTAGATGATTAGAGGGATGTCTATCTAAGTGGGAGTTCTTAAGTAATATGATTAATTGAACTTAAATTTATCATGAACTTAGTCCTCGTAGTATTAGCATATCTATGTTATAGGTCAATAGCTCGCATTTAGCTCCCCTGTTTTATTTTTGATATGTTCCTAGAGAAAACTATGTTGAAAGATGTTAGTAGCAATGATGCAGATTGGATCCGTGATCTGAGGTTTATCCTCATTGCTGCACAGAACAATTATGTCCTTGATGCACCACTAGGTGACAAACCTATTGCTGGAGCAGATGCAGATGTTATGAACGTTTGGCTAGCTCAATATGATGACTACTTGATAGTTTAGTGCACCATGCTTAAACGGCTTAGAATCGGGACTTCAGAGACGTTTTGAACGTAATGGACCATATGAGATGTTCCAGGAGTTGAAGTTAATATTTCAAGCAAATACCCGAGTTGAGAGATATGAAGTCTCCAACAAGTTCTATAGCTAAAAGATGGAGGAGAATAGCTCAAGCAGTGAGCATGTGCTCAAATTATCTGGGCACTACAATCGCTTGAATCAAGTGGGAGTTAATCTTCCAAATAAAATAGTGATTGACAGAATTCTCTAGTCACCATCACCAAGTTAGTAGAACTTCGTGATGAACTATAATATGCAAGGGATAATGGAAATGATTCCCAAGCTCTTCGTGATGCTGAAATCGACGAAGGTAGAAATCAAGAAAAGCATCAAGTGTTGATAGTAAACAAAACCACTAGTTTCAAGTAAAGGGACAAAGGGAAGAAAGGGGAACTTCAAGAAGAAGGGCAAACAAGTTGCTGCTCAAGTGAAAAAACCCAAGTCTGGACCTAAGCCTGAAACTGAGTGCTTCTACTGCAAAGGGAGTTGTCATTGGAAGCGGAACTACCCCAAGTAATTGGCGGATAAGAAGGATGGCAAAGTAAACATAGGTATATTTGATATACATGTTATTGATGTGTACTTTACTAATGTTTATAGCAACCCCTCAGTATTTGATACTAGTTCAGTTGCTTAGAATAGTAACTCGAAGTGGGAGTTGCAGAATGAACAGAGACCAGTTAAGGGTGAAGTGACGATGTGTATTGGAAATGGTTCCAAGATTGATATGATCATCATCGCACACTCCCTATACTTTTGGGATTAGTGTTGAACCTAAATAAATGTTATTTGGTGTTTGCGTTGAGCATAAATATGATTGGATCATGTTTATTGCAATACGGTTATTCATGTAAGTTAGAGAATAATTGTTGTTCTGTTTACATGAATAAAACCTTCTATGGTCATACACCCAATGAAAATGGTTTGTTGGATCTCGATCGTGGTGATACACATTTTCATAATATTGAAGCCAAAAGATGCAAAGTTAATAATGATAGAGCAACTTATTTGTGGCACTGCCATTTAGGTCATATTGGTGTAAAGCGCATGAAGAAAATCCTTGCTGATGGGCTTTTGGAATCACTTGATTATGAATCAGTTGATGCTTGCGAACTATGCCTCATGGGCAAGATGACTAAGACTCCGTTCTCCGGAACAATGGAGCGAGCAACAGATTTGTTGGAAATCATACATACTAATGTATGTGGTCCGATGAATATTGAGGCTCGCGGCAGGTATCATTATTTTCTGATCTTCACAGATGATTTGAGCAGATATGAGTATATCTACTTGATGAAACACAAGTCTGAAATATTTGAAAAGTTTAAAGAATTTCAGAGTGAAGTGGAGAATCATCGTAACAAAAATAAAAGTTTCTACGATATGATCGCAGAAGTAAAATATTTGAGTTACGAGTTTGGCCTTCAGTTAAAACAATGTGAAATAGTTTCACTACTCACGCCACCTGGAACACCACAGTGTAATGGTGTGTCCGAACATCGTAACCGTGCTTTATTAGATATGGTGCGATCTATGATGTCTCTTACCGATTACCACTATCGTTTTGCGGTTATGCATTAGAGACAGCTACATTCACGTTAAATAGGCCACCATCTAAATCCGTTGAGACGACACCGTATGAACTGTGGTTTGGCGAGAAACCTAAGCTGTCGTTTCTTAAAGTTAGGGACTGCGATGCTTATGTGAAAAAGTTTCAACATGATAAGCTCGAACCCAAATCAGAGAAGTAAATCTTCATAGGATACCCAAAAGAAAATGTTGGGTACACCTTCTATCACAGATCCGAAGGCAAGATATTCATTGCTGAGAATGGATCCTTTCTAGAGAAGGAGTTTCTCTCGAAAGAAGTGAGTGGGAGGAAAGTAGAACTTGATGAGGTAACTGTACCTGCTCCCTTATTGGAAAGTAGTTCATCACAGAAATCTGTTCCTGTGACTACTACACCAATTAGTGAGGAAGCTAATGATGATGATCATGTAACTTCAGATCAAATTACTACCGAACCTCATAGGTAAACCAGAGTGAGATCCGCACCAGAGTGGTACGGTAATCCTGTTCTTGAGGTCATGTTACTTGACCATGACGAACCTACGAACTATGAGGAAGTGATGATGAGCCCAGATTCCGCGAAATGGCTTGAGGCCATGAAATCTGAGATGGGATCCATGTATGAGAGCAAAGTATGGACTTTGATTGACTTGCCCATTGATCGGCGAGCCATTGAGATTAAATGGATCTTAAAGAGGAAGACGGACGCTGATAGTAGTGTTACCATCTACAAAGCTAGAATTGTCGCAAAAAGGTTTTCGACAAGTTCAAGGTGTTGACTACGATGAGAGTTTCTCACTCGTATCTATGCTTAAGTCTGTCCGAATCATGTTAGCAATTGCTGCTTTTTATGATTATGAAATTTGGCAGATGGATGTCAAAACTGCATTCCTGAATGGATTTCTGGAAGAAGAGTTGTATATGATGCAACCGGAAGGTTTTGTCGATCCAAAGGGAGCTAACAAAGTGTTCAAGCTCCAGCGATCCATTTATGGACTGGTGCAAGCCTCTCGGAGTTGAAATAAACGCTTTGATAAGTTGATCAAAGCATATAGTTTTATACAGACTTGCGGTGAAGCCTGTATTTACAAGAAAGTGAGTGGGAGCACTACAGAATTTCTGATAAGTATATGTGTATGACATATTGTTGATCGGAAATAATGTAGAATTATTCTGCAAAGCATAAAGGAGTGTTTGAAAGGAGTTTTTCAAAGAAAGACCTCGGTGAAGCTGCTTACATATTGAGCATCAAGATCTATAGAGATAGATCAAGACGCTTGATAAGTTTTCAATGAGTACATACCTTGACAAGTTTTTGAAGTAGTTCAAAATGGAACAGTCAAAGAAAGAGTTCTTTCCTGTGTTACAAGGTGTGAAGTTGAGTAAGACTCAAAACCTGACCACGGTAGAAGATAGAGAGAGAGAATGAAAGTCATTCCCTATGCCTCAGCCATAGGTTCTATAAAGTATGCCATGCTGTGTACCAGACCTATTGCATACCCCGCCCTGAGTTTGGCAAGGGAGTACAATAGTGATCTAGGAGTAGATCACTGGACATTGGTCAAAATTATCCTTAGTGGAATAAGGATATGTTTCTCGATTATGGAGGTGAGAAAAAGGTTTGTCGTAAAGGGTTATGTAAATGCAAGTTTTGACACTGGTCCAGATGACTCAAAGTCTCAATCTGGATACATATTGAAAGTCGGAGCAATTAGCTAGAGTAGCTCCGTGCAGAGCATTGTTGACATAGAAATTTGCAAAATACATACGGATCTAAATGTGGCAGACCCGTTGACTAAACTTCCCTCACAAGCAAAACATGATCACACCTTAGTACTCTTTGGGTATTAATCACATAGCGATGCGAACTAGATTATTGACACTTGTAAAACCTTTGGGTGTTGGTCACATGACGATGTGAACTATAGGTGTTAATCACATGGTGATGTGAACTATTGGTATTAAATCACATGGCGATGTGAACTAGATTATTGAATCTAGTGCAAGTGGGAGACTGAAGGAAATATGCCCTAGAGGCAATAATAAAGTTATTATTTATTTCCTTATATCATGATAAATGTTTATTATTCATGCTAGAATTGTATTAACCGGAAACATAATACATGTGCGAATACATAGACAAACAGAGTGTCACTAGTATGCCTCTACTTGACTAGCTCGTTGATCAAAGATGGTTATGTTTCCTAACCATAGACATGAGTTGTCATTTGATTAACGGGATCACATCATTAGGAGAATGATGTGATTGACTTGACCCATTCCGTTAGCTTAGCACACGATCATTTAGTTTGTTACTATTGCTTTCTTCAAGACTTATACATGTTCCTATGACTATGAGATTATGCAACTCACGTTTACCGGAGGAACACTTTGTGTGCCACCAAACGTCACAACGTAAATGGGTGATTATAAAGGTGCTCTACAGGTGTCTCCGAAGGTACTTGTTGGGTTGGTGTACTTCGAGATTAGGATTTGTCACTCCGATTGTCGGAGAGGTATCTCTAGGCCCAATCGGTAATGCACATCACTATAAGCCTTGCAAGCATTGCAACTAATGAGTTAGTTACAGGATGATGTATTATGGAACAAGTAAAGAGACTTGCCGATAACGAGATTGAACTAGGTATTGAGATACCGACGATCGAATCTCGAGCAAGTAACATACCAATGACAAAGGGAACAACGTATGTTGTTATGCGGTTTGACCGATAAAGATCTTCGTAGAATATGTAGGAACCAATATGAGCATCCAGGTTACGCTATTGGTTATTGACCGGAGACGTGTCTCGGTCATGTCTACATAGTTCTCGAACCCGTAGGGTCCGCACACTTAAAGTTCGGTGACGATCGTAATTAGGGTTTTTGTGTTTTGATGTACCGAAGGTTGTTCGGGGTCCCGGATGTGATCACGGACATGACGAGGAGTCTCGAAATGGTTGAGACATAAAGATTGATATATTGGAAGCCTATATTTGGATATCAGAATCGTTCCGGGTGAAATTGGGATTTTACCGGAGTACCGGGGGTTACCGGAACCCCCCCCCCCCCCGGGCTTAATGGGCCTACGTGGGCCCTAAGGGAGAAGAGGAGGGCCGTCCAGGGCAGGCCGCGCGCCCCCTCCCCCCTAGTCCGAATTTCCTTCTCCAACAAGGCAAGAGGGGGGAGTCCACTCCATGGTTCATACCCCCCGATACTAGCCATAGATTCATCAAAATAAGCAAACAACACACGAAAAACAGAATCTGTCAAAAACAGAACAGTCTGTAGTAATCTGTAGGTTTCGAATACTTCTGTAACCCCAAAAATTCTGAAATAAATTGGTGGACGTGAGGAATTTGTCTATTAATCATGTGTAAAAATAATAAACCTAATCTCACTCTCCAATAAAAAAATGGCAGCAAATCTCGTGAGTGCTAAACTTTCTGTATTTTACAGCAGGATCGCAAAAACTTCCCCTAAGTCTTCCCAAAGGTTCTACTTGGCACAAACACTAATTAAAAGCATAAAACCACATCTAAACAGAAGTTATATGAATTATTTATTACTAAAAAGGAACAAAAAGCAAGAAACAAAAATAAAATTGGGTTGCCTCCCAACAAGCGCTATCGTTGAACGCCCCTAGCTAGGCATAAAAAACAAGAATAGATCTAGGTATTGTCATCTTTGGTATGCAATCCATAAGTGGCTCTCATAATTGATTCATAAGGTAATTTAATTTTATTTTTAGGAAAGTGTTCCATGCCTTTCCTTAACGGAAATTGTAATCTAATGTTTCCTTCTTTCATATCAGTAATTGCACCAATCGTTCTAAGGAAAGGTCTACCAAGAATAATAGGACATGAAGGATTGCAATCTATATCAAGAACAATGAAATCTACGGGCACATAATTCCTATTTGCAACAATAAGAACTTCATTAGTCCTTCTCATAGGTTTCTTAATAGTGGAATCCCCAAGATGCAAATTTAAAGAACAATCATCAAACTCACGGAAACCTAACACATCACACAAAGTTTTTGGAATCGTGGAAACACTAGCACCCAAATCACATAAAGCATAGCATTCATGATCTTTAATTTTAATTTTAATAGTAGGTTCCCACACATCATAAAGTTTTCTAGGGATAGGAACTTCTAATTCAAGCTATTCTTCATAAGATTTCATTAAAGCATCAACGATATGTTTGGTAAAGGCTTTATTTTGATCATAAGCATGAGGAGAATTTAGCACGGATTGCAACAAGGAAATACAATCTATCAAAGAGCAATTATCATAATTAAATCCCTTGAAATCCAAAATAGTGGGTTCATTGCTATGTAAAGTTTTGACCTCTTCAATCCCACTTTTACCAATTTTTGCATCAAGACCTAAAAACTCCGAATCATTGGGACACCTTTTAGCTAAAGTTGACTCATCTCCAGTCCCATTATTATCAAGATTCATATTGCAAAACAAAGATTTAATAGGATACACATCAATCACTTTTAGATCTTCATCCTTATTATCGTGTAGTTCTTCCGGTTTGGCGGCCATCTTATTAACCAAGGTGGCCTGCTGATCCGAAATTTGGGCTATTAAGTTTTCAAGGTGAGCGAACTGAGATTTCAAACCATAAAATTCTTTAGACATATCATCGAGCTCTTTATTCATGTACCCCATAAAACTTTCTTGTTCTTTAAGCTCGTTTTTGAAGAAACTATTATGCTCAAACTGCAAGGACATAAAACTTCTAATGTTGTTTTCAATTTCTTCCAACCTTCTAAGGTGAGGATCAACGTTTTTGGTAAAGCCATCGCGGCAAACAATCAATCCAACACACAAGCAAACAAGAGACAAGTGAAAAGAAGGCGAATAGAAAAAAGGCGAACGGAAAAGAGGGTGAATAAAATGGCAAGGGTGAAGTGGGGGAGAGGAAAACGAGAGGCATATGGCAAATAATGTAATGCGAGGGATAAGAGTTTGTGATGGGTACTTGGTATGTCTTGACTTGATGCAACCTCCCCGGCAACAGCGCCAGAAATCCTTGTTGCTACCTCTTGAGCATGCGTTGGTTTTCCCTTGAAGAGGAAAGGGTGATGCAGCAAAGTAGCGTAAGTATTTCCCTCAGTTTTGAGAACCAAGGTATCAATCCAATAGGAGGTAACACACAAGTCACCTAGTACCTGCACAAACAAACAAGAATCTCGCAACCAAGTCGATAAAGGGATTGTCAATCCCTTCACGGTCACTTACGAAAGTGAGATCTGATAGAGATAATAAGATAAATATTTTTGGTATTTTTGGTGTATAGATTGGAAAATAAAGATTGCAAAATAAACAGTGATAAAAATAGTAAATAGATAGGAAAATAATATGATGGAAGATAGGCCCGGGGGCCATAGGCTTCACTAGTGGCTTCTCTCAAGATAGCAAATTCTATGATGGGTGAACAAATTACTATCGAGCAATTGATAGAAAAGTGCATAGTTATGAGAATATCTAGGCATGATCATGTATATAGGCATCACGTCCGTGACAAGTAGACCGAAACGATTCTGCATCTACTACTATTACTCCACACATCGACCGCTATCCAGCATGCATCTAGAGTATTAAGTTCATAAGAACAGAGTAACGCATTAGGCAAGATGGCATGATGTAGAGGGATAAACTCAAACAATATGATATAAACCCCATCTTTTTATCCTCGATGGCAACAATACAATACGTGCGTTGCTGCCCCTGTTGTCACTGGGAAAGGACACCGCAGGATTGAACCCAAAGTTAAGCACTTCTCCCATTGCAAGAAATATCAATCTAGTAGGCCAAACCAAACTGATAATTCGAAGAGACTTGCAAAGATATTTAAATCATGCATAAAAGAGTTCAGAGAAGAATCAAATATTTTTAATAGATAATCTTGATCATAAACCCACAATTCAACGGATCTCGACAAACACACCGCAAAAAGAATTACATCAAATAGATCTCCAAGAGAATCAAGGAGAACTTTGTATTGAGATCCAAAGAGAGAGAAGAAGCCATCTAGCTAATAACTATGGACCCAAAGGTTTGTGGTAAACTACTCACACATCATCGCAGAGGCTATGGTGTTGATGTAGAAGCCCTCCGTGATCGATTCCCCCTCTGGCAGAGCGCCGGAAAAGGCCCTAAGATGGGATCACACGGGTACAGAAGGTTGCGGCGGTGGAAATAGGGTTTCGTGGTGCTCCTGGATGTTCTCGGGGTATATGGGTATATATAGGAGGAAGAAGTACGTCGGTGGAGCTGCGAGGGGCCCATGAGGGTGGGGGCGCGCCTACCCCCCGTGGGCGCGCCCTCCTGCCTCGTGGCATCCTCGCTTCTTTCTTGACGTCCACTCCAAGTCTCCTGGATCACGTTTGTTCCAAAAATAACTCTCCCGAAGGTTCATTCCATTTAATATTCCTTTCTACGAAGCAATGAAATAGGCAAAAAAACAGCAATTTGCACTGGGCCTTTGGTTAATAGGTTAGTCCCAAAAATAATATAAAAAGGTATATTAAAGCCCATTAAACATCCAAAACAGATAATATTATAGCATGGAACAATAAAAAATTATAGATACGTTGGAGATGTATCACTACGCGCATGCTCCTAGGGGGATAGATTGGTAGGAAAAGACCATCGCTCGTCCCCGACTGCCACTCATAAGGAAGACAATCAATAAATACCTCATGCTCCAACTTCGTCACATAACGGTTCACCATACGTGCATGCTACGACAATCACAAACTTCAACACAAGTATTTATACAATCCACAACTACCCACTAGCATGACTCTAATATCACCATCTTTATATCGCAAAACTATTACAAGGAATCAAACATATTATATTCAGTGATCTACAAGTTTTATGTAGGATTTTATGACTAACCATGTGAATGACCAATTCCTGTCATCTCTCTAAATAGATATTAGTGAAGCAAGAGAGTTTAATTCTTTCTACAAAAGATATGCCTACACTCTAACAAATATAAGTGAAGCAAAAGAGCATTCTACAAATGGCAATTTTCTATGTGAAGAGAAAAAGGCAATCCAAACTTCAAATGATATAAGTGAAGCACATGAAGCATTCTATAAAGCCATACTCAAAAGATATAAGTGAAGTGCAAACAGTATACTATAAATCAACCATGGACTATCTCATACCAGTATGGTGCATCAAAGAAAAGTGTAAACTAAATGCAAAAGACGCTCCAAGATTTGCGCATATCACATGAACGAAACGAAACCGAAAACATATCGATACTTGTTGAAGAAAGATGGGATGCCTTCCGGGGAATCCCCAAGATTAGACGCTTGATTCTCCTTGAATATTTACTTGGGGTGCCTTGGGCATCCCCAAGATTGATCTCTTGCATCTCCTCCTTCTCCTCATATCGAGACCTCCTCGATCTTCGAACACTTCATCCACACAAAACTCAACAGAAACCTCGGTAAGATCCGTTAGTATAATAAAGCAAATCACTACTCTAAGTACTGTTGCAAACCAATTCATATTTTGTTTCTGAATTGTAGCTACTATAATATAACTTTTCCATGGCTTAATCCACACAAATCGATAGTTTCATCAAAGCAAGCAAACTATGCATCAAAAACAGAATCTGTCTTAAACAGGACAGTCTGTAGTAATCTAAACATTCACCATACCTCTGGTACTCCAAAAATTCTGAAACAATTAGGAAAAATAAAAAAATGTATAGAAAGACAGTGCAAAAAGTTTCAGAACCATTTGACGTTTGAGTAAAAAAATGTAAAATCACGCACTACAGCCAAAGTTTCTGTCTTGCACCGCACAAACCAACAAGCAATGTAAACATCCTAAAGGCAAATCTTGGCATATTATGTTTATTTTTAAACTTTATAAAAGCAAAAAACAGAAATAAATGACTCTCTAAAACTTCCGGGTTGTCTCTCTGGCAGCGCTTTCTTTAAAGCCATTAAGCTAGGCATATAGTGCTCAAGTAATGGATCCACCTGGATCCCAAGGTATATCAAAGCCAATTTTAATTAACAATGATTTGTGATTTAGTAGTGAGCACAAAGTAACATATATCATGAAACAACAAAGTCTAACTCTCTTCCTATGCATCGGCATGTCATAAAAGAACAATTCATGCACACATAGTAAAGGCCAATGCATAGTATAAACAGTTTCTTGCAATTTTATCGTGTGGGAAACATGGAGAGGCGGAGATGTAGTTCCTCTCTCATAATAATTGCAAGTTGGATCAGCAAGCACATGCATATTATATCTATCAAAATCATCATGTGTAGTAGTAAAACGCAACCCATCAATATAATCCTTAAAAAGGGCAAACTTCTCCGATATAGTGTAGTCGGGAGAATTCAAAAAGATAATAGGACTATCATGCGTGGGTGCAATAGCAACAATTTCATGTTTAACATAAGGAACTATAGCAAGTTCATCTCCATAATAATAATTCATATTGGCATCTTGGCCACAAGCATAGCAAGCATCATCAAAAAGGGATATTTCAAGAGAATCAACGGGATCATAACAATCATCATAGAATCATCATTGGTAAGAACGAAGGGACATTAAACAATGTATGAGTTGAAGAGTTACTCTCATTAGAAGGTGGGCACGGGTAGCTCATCTGATCTTCCTCCTTTTGTTCTTCGCTCTCCTCATCATCTTTTTCATCCAATGAGCTCACATTTCATCAATTTCTTCTTCCATAGACTCCTGCAAAATATTAGTCTCTTCTCGAACAGCGAAGACTTTCTCAATAAATTCATCAATATCATAATTGTATTTATAGTTCTCATAGCAATATTTAAGGATAGCTAAATTTTCAGGTCTATAAACTGAATCATCAAAATCTTCAAACTCTTTAAACAAAGATTCAATTTCACAAGCACCCTTAAAAGCAACAAATTCTTCTATTCGTTCCACATCATAGTAATAATATATACCATTAGCATAAGAAGCTAAGGTTTCATTATTATTAAATTCACATGAAAAGGGAATGTGTGGAGCCTTCATCCTAGAGCAACAAGTATAATCATATCTCAAGCATAGCTGCCGAGCATACCAATGCAACATATAAATTTGATCCCATAATAGTTTCCCTTTTTGAGTCAAGCGATAATCCCTAAAGTATTCATGTTGATCCAACGTGTCTCCCATTATATAATTGAAGGGGGTTTTCTCAGGATTACTAAAGTAGTGCATAATATCTTTCACATAATGAGCATAAATGGTTTTAGGAGGTTCCCCATCTCCATGAGTAGCAAGTAAACCTAATCTTTTTTGGTATTTCGTGTTCCATATCCATAACTAAAGATAGAGAACAACTTAGAACAGCAAATAAAAACTACTTAGTGATAAAGCAAACAAGCACACACGAGAATATTCACCCCACGCTATAACTCCACGGCAACGGCGCCAGCAAAAGGTCTTGATAACCCACAAGTATAGGGGATCAATTGTAGCCTCTTTCGATAAGTAAGAGTGTCGAACCCAATGAGGAGCTAAAGGTAGAACAAATATTCCCTCAAGTTCTATCGACCACCGATACAACTCTACGCACACTTAATGTTCGCTTTACCTAGAACAAGTATGAAACTAGAAGTACTTTATAGGTGTAACGAGATAGTTTGTAAGAATATAAAGAGCATGTAAATAAAAACTAGGGGCTGTTTTAGGTAAAGAAGCAATAAAGTTAGTATAGCGAGTGTGGAAAAGTGGTGGTAGGAGTTGCGAAATTGTCACTAAGCAATTGACTACTTTACTAGACCGATAGCAAGTTTTATGTGGTAGAGGCCACTGCTAGCATGTCATCCCAGACTTGGAATTCTATGCACTTATGATTGGAACTATTAGCAAGCATCTGCAACTACTAACGTTCATTAAGGTAAAACCCAACCATAGCATTAAGATATATTGGTCCCCCTTCAATCCCGTATGCATCAATTTCTATGCTAGGTTGAAGCTTCTGTCACTCTTGCCCTCCAATACATAGTCCTATCAACATACAACGAACCCTATGGTGTGATCCACGTGCGTGCTCATATGATGGGCTCCAAAGGACAACAACACAACCACAAGCAAATTAAACCAATCATAGCAATTCACCAATTACTGATAGGACAACGAAAATCTACTCAGACATCATAGGATGGCAACACATCATTGGATAATAATATGAAGCATAAAGCACCATGTTCAAGTAGAGGATACAGTGGGTTGCGGGAGAGTGGACTGTTGTAGATAGATGGGGGAAGGTGATGAAGATGTTGGTGAAGATGACGGAGGTGTTGGTGTAGATTGCGATGACGATGATGGCCCCGGCGGCGTTCCGGTTCCACCGGGAGAGAGGGGGGAGGGCCCCCTTCTTCTTATTCTTCCTTGACCTTCTCCCTAGATGGGAGAAGGGTTTCCCCTCTGTTCCATGGCCTCCATGGCGGCGGAGGGGCGAGAGCCCCTCCAAGATTACATTTGTCTCTCTGTCTCTCTCTATTTCTGCGTTCTTGATTCTGGCCTTTCAACGTTTCTTATATTCCCGGAGATCCGTAACTCCGATTGGGCTGAAATTTTAACACGATTTCTATCCGGATATTGGCTTTCTTGCGGCGAAAGAAGGGCACCGACTGCCTTACGGGGTGTCCATGAGGGCCCAGGGCGCGCCCCCTGCCTCGTGGCCCCCTAGGGCATCGTCTCGCGTTGATTCTTCTTCCCAAAAATCACATATATTTCAAAAAAATCTCCGTCAGTTTTTATCCCGTTTGGACTCTGTTTGATATGGATTTTCTGCGAAACGAAAAACATCTAACAAATAGGAACTGGCACTGGGCACTGGATCAATATGTTAGTCCCAAAAATAGTATAAAAAGTTGCCAAAAGTATGTAAAAGTTGTAGAATATTGGCATGGAACAATCAAAAATTATAGATACGACGGTGACGTATCAGCCCCCCCCCATTCAGATTGGTCTAGGGGGGCGCGCGCCACCACCTGGACGCCTCCTCCTCTCTTCCACTAAGGCCCATGAAGGCCCATTAACCCTCCGGGGGGTTACGGTAAGCCCCCGGTACTCCGGAAAATGCCCGAACCTATCTGAAACCTTTCCGGTGTCCAAACATAACCTTCCAATATATCAATCTTTATGTCTCGACCATTTTGAGACTCCTCGTCATGTCCGTGATCAAATCCGGGACTCCGAACAACCTTCGGTACATCAAATCGCATAACTCACAATACATATCATCATCAAACATTAAGCGTGCGGACCCTACGGGTTCGAGAACTATGTAGACATGGCCGAGACTCATCTCCGGTCAATAACCAATAGCGGAACCTGGATGCTCATATTGGTTCCTACATATTCTATGAAGATCTTTATCGGTCAAACCATATAACAACATACGTTGTTCCCTTTGTCATCGGTATGTTACTTGCCTGAGATTCGATCGTCGGTATCATCATACCTAGTTCAATCTCGTCACTGGCAAGTCTCTTTACACATCATAATGCATCATCCCATAACTAACTCATTATTCACATTGCTTGCAAGGCTCATAGTGATGTGCATTACCGAGAGGGCCCAGAGATACCTCTCCGACAATCGGAGTGACAAATCCTAATCTCAATCTATGCCAACTCAACAAACACCATCGGAGACACCTGTAGAGAATGTTCATAATCACCCAGTTACGTTGTAATGTTTGATAGCACACTAAGTGTTCCTCCAGTATTCGAGAGTTGTATATTCTCATAGTCATAGGAACATGTATAAGTTATGGAGAATGCAATAGCAATAAACTAAACGATCATAGTGCGAAGCTAACGAATGGGTCTAGTCCATCACATCATTCTCTAATGATGTGATCCCGTTCATCAAATGACAACACATGTCTATGGCTAGGAAACTTAGCCATCTTTGATTAACGAGCTAGTCTACTAGAGGCATACTAGGGACACTCTGTTTGTCTATGTAGTCACGCGTACTAAGTTTCCGGTTAATACAATTCTAGCATGAATAATAAAAATTTATCATGATATAAGGAAATATAAATAACAACTTTATTATTGCCTCTAGGGCATATTTACTTCAGTCTCCCACTTGCACTAGAGTCAATAATCTAGATTACACGGTAATGATTCTAACACCCATGGAGGCTTGGTGTTGATCATGTTTTGCTCGTGAGAGAGGCTTAGTCAACGGGTCTGCAACATTCATATCCGTATGTATCTTGCAAATATCTATGTCTCCTTCCTTGACTTGATCGCGGATGTAATTGAAGCATCTCTTGATGTGGTTGGTTCTCTTGTGAAATCTGGATTCCTTTGCCAGGGCAATTGCACCAGTATTGTCACAAAAGATTTTCATTGGACCCGATGCACTGGTATTACACCTAGATCGGATATGAACTCCTTCATCCAGACTCCTTCATTTGTTGCTTCCAAAGTAGTTATGTATTCCGCTTTACATGTAGATCCCGCCATGATGCTCTGCTTAGAACTGCACCAACTGACAACTCCACCATTCAATAAAAATACGTATCCGGTTTGTGACTTTGAGTCATCCGAATCAGTGTCAAAGCTCGCATTGACATAACTGTTTACGACGAGCTCTTTGTCACCTCCATAAACGAGAAACATATCCTTAGTGCTTTTTAGGTATTTCAGGATGTTCTTAACCGCTGTCAAGTGATCCACTCCTGAATTACTTTGGTACCTCCCTGCTAAACTAATAGAAAGGCACACATCAGGTCTGGTACTGTGATGCCCCCGATTCGACCATACACTAATCATACACGCAAACGTGTACGATCAAGATCAAGGACTCACGGGAAGATATCACAACACAACTCTAAACACAAATGAAAGGCATATAAGCTCCAAATTACAAGCCAGGGGCCTCGAGGGCTCGAATACAAGCTCGATACACAAGCGTCAACGGAAGCAACAATATCTGAGTACAGACATAAGTCAGACAAGAATGCCTTAAGAAGGCTAGCACAAAAGCAACAACGATTGAAGAGGCAAGGCCTCCTGCCTGGGACCTCCTAACTACTCCTGGTCTTCAGCGGCCTCCATGTAGTAGTATCCGTCGGCGGTGGCATCTTGCTCCAAGGATCCACCATCTGGTTGCAACAACCGGAAAGAAGGGGCAAGGGGGAAAAGGGGTAGCAAAGCAACCATGAGTACTCATCCAAAGTACTCGCAAGCATCACATCTAAAGTAAGTATGCATTGCTATCAAATGGAAGGGTTGTATCTGTGGACTGAACTACGGGATGCCAGAATAGAGGGGAAGGCCTAGCATATCGAAGACTAGCATCTTCAAGAAGCTCCAAGCATCTTGCAGCATGTAGAAGAGTAAAGAATAGCAGTTTATAATTGATAAGCATGTTGTAGAATTAATGCCCAGAGATCCTTCCTCGACTCCCTGCGAGAAAGCAATCCCGGAGCCACATATCCATCACATGTCTCAAGCAACCAGTTCTAGTTGTAATAGATCGGGATACAAGTCTGAACGTCCATTACCGTGGACACGGTATTCGAATATATAAATTCCCTGCAGGGGTGCACCATGTTACCCAACACGTTTGATTACTCTGGCCGGACACACTTTCCTGGGTCATGCCCGGCCTAGGAAGATCAACACGTCGTAGCCCTACCTAGGCTCAGTAGAGAGGTCCCCGCCGGTCTACGTCCTAAGCACTCTGGGTCATTGTGTGCAGGGTGGATACCAGCACCACCTCGGATGGCCAGCACGATCTGACCATGCCACAATGCTGAACTGGACGTCTGACAAAGCTTCGGCTGATACTAGGCGTCGAGGCCCATATCTATTCTCACGTAGTGGTTAGTGCGTAAAGGGCAGAGGCAAACTCAGAACAAATACCCAAACCTGTTAGTGCATTGGGGGCTCGCGGTGACGAGCAGAGACTCACGATAATGTGACCCCGTAGCCCCGTCTTGTGGACTTACGGCAAGGGCCCAGACTTCCCGGTCGTGCCACGTAGAGAACTCGTGGGTGCTCCACGGGCCCGCCCGACTTACACATCAACTTGCGGGTACCCCTTAGGGCCGACCCGACTTCAACAATGGTCTCAAGTAAAGTCAAGGTAACCGTGTGTCCAAACATCAAGGGGAAAACCCGAGGAACCACCCTCGGAGGATTCCACTCGATGTAATCATCAAGGTGAATGTAAGAGGAACCACCCTCGAGGTTCACACTTGAGGGGTTGCACGACAGAGTCATGTCAGGAATGGTGAAGGAGGAACCACCCTCGTTGACCACGACGGAATAGCTACACTACAGAGATCTTATCAGGAGTGATGTATGAGGTTCCATCCTTGGCACTCAATGGTAACTCTGCAGAGTCGAGCAACAAAAGGGGCGTGACGTGATGTGAGGTGTCAGGCTCTGGTCATCGATCATGTTGATCGAGTCGTCGATGATGAAGCAGGGGCCACAAGGACAAGGTGGGGGTCACTGATGGATCACTAACCAACCTATACTAAGCAGTTTAGGATAAGCAGGTAAGATACAACAGCAGGTACAAAAGCGGGCTATGCATCAGAATAGGAGCAATCACTTACAGTAGCAAAATCTAATGCAAGCATGAGAGAATGGAATGGGCGATATCGCAATGTTCAAAGGGGGGGCTTGCCTGGTTGCTCAGACGAGGAGGGGTCATCGTCGACGTAGTCGATCACAGCGGCAGCATCAGTCTCGGAGTCTACCGGAGAGAAGAGAGGGAAGAAACAGTAAATATAGACCAAACAGGTGCAATACTATGCATGACAAGACAAAAGCAGTGCTAGGGGTGTTCTAACGCGGTGTTACACGATACCAGCAAAGGGGGATAACATCCGGGAAAATTTTCCCGAAGTTAGGCATTTTCAGGCAGATGAAACGGAGGGGGACGGTTGCATGTTTGCTATGCCAGGGACATGTGACAGATGAATGGACCGCATATTCGGGTTTGTCTCGTCGTTCTGAGCAACTTTCATGTATAAAACTTTTCATCCGAGTTACGGGTTATTTTCTATGAATTTTTAAAGATTTAAACATTATTTTGAAATTATTATTAATTCGAAATAAAAGGTGAAATTGCTAGGTGCACCCAGCAGAGTGCAGATAGCAGAGCCACCAGAGGCTGACTGTGGACCCCGTTGACCAGGTCAACTATTGACCAGTTGACTGGTCAACTAGGCAGGGGACCCACACGTCAGTTTCTGTTAGTGCTAACTAATTAACTAATTAGGTAATTAGACTAATTATGTTTAAATTAATTAAACAATTGTTTTGTTTCTTTAATTTTACTTCTCTCAGGGGCGGGCCCCACGTGCCATAGGCACAGGAGCCTATCGGGTGGGACTTAATGGTGCGGGCACGGGAGTGGGCGCCCGCCGGGGGCCGAAGCCCGCCCGGGCATGGGGCAAGGCCGTCGGGTGCAGCAGGCGGAGCCCCAGGGTGCCGGACTTTCGGGGCCGTGATTGGTGGTGGGGAGCTGGTCGAGTGGGCGCATGGCAAGGGCGGGCACGCAGCTAAGGCTGCAGCGGCAGCAGAGCGGGCCGGCAGCTGCAAACATGAGCAGCGGTGGCGGGGCACAACCGCGGCAGGGGTGGCTGGCGCAACGGGGTAGCAGCGTGGGGCCGGCGCGAGGTGGCGGACGATGGCCAGCGAGGGTAGGCCACGGTTGGGCTGCAGCTACACGTCGGGATCGGCAGCGCGCGATGGCGAGCAGCGGGGGGGAGGGGCGAGGCGGGGCGCGCTACGGGATGGGGGCAAAGCCGGCGAGAGGGGCGGCTGCAGCGGCAGTCGGCAGGCGGAGGAAGCAACTGCGAGAGGGAGGCCGTGGGCGAGTGCGCGAGCGCGATGCGGGCGTGGACGCAGACGACATGGACGGGCGCAGGGCATGCGCCGGAGCGCGGGAGGGACGCAGGCTTCGCGCGGTGGGCGCGGACGCGGCGCTAGGCAGGCACGACGACAGCTACAGGAGGCCGCGAGATGCATGGGGAGGCGGCCAACGCGGGCAGGCGCATGCGGCAGATCATGGCGCAGTGGCAGCGTGGCTACAGCTACAAGGAGAGGCCTGGGAGAGAGGGAGGAGAATTGGGGCTCACGGTCATTACAGAGAAGGCCCGGGGAAGACGCGCGGCGGCCGGAGATGAAGGAGGAGGCAGTGACCCGAGGCGGACGGAGGGGAAGAAGAAGACGGTGTCAATGCGTCCCGCCATCTTCAACCCCTCGACGCGGGCGACCTAGTCGGCGCCGAGGAACTCCCAGGACATGAGCGGACGGAGTACAAGGGCCGGTGGCCACGCGCATGGCGCGGCAACGACGACGAGCCCGCTCGGGCGAGCGCATCTCGACGGGTCTGAGGAGGGGAGGGGAGGGGTGTTGGGGATCATAGCAGAAATTTAAAATTTTCTACGCATCACCAAGATCAATCTATTGAGTAATCTAGCAACGAGGGGAAGGAGAGTGCATCTACATACCCTTGTAGATCGCTAAGCGGAAGTGTTGCAAGAACGCGGATGAAGGAGTCGTACTCGTAGCGATTCAGATTGCGGTTGATTCCGATCTAAGCGCTGAGCCACGGCGCCTCTGCGTTCAACACACGTGCAGCCCGGTGACGTCTCCCACGCCTTGATCCAGCAAGGAGAGAGGAGAGGTTGGGGAAGACTCCGTCCAACAGCAGCACGACGGCGTGGTGGTGGTGGAGGAGCACGGTACTCCAGCAGGGCTTCGCCAAGCACTACAAGAGACGAGGAGGGAGAGAGGTAGGGCTGTGCCTTGGGGGAGAGAGACTCGTGTGTTGGGCAGCCCCAAAACCTCCACTTTATATAGGGGCAAAGGGGAGGGGGAGGCGCCCTAAGGTTTCCCCTAGGGGGGCGGCGGCCAGGGCAGATGGGATCTCCCCCTTGGGTGACTTGGCCCCCAAGCCAGGAGGTGGGAACCCTAGATGGGGCGCCCCAAACCCCCTGGTCACGTGGGAATAGGTGAGGGGGGCGCACAGCCCCTTAGTGGGCTGGTTTGCCCCCTTCCCTTGGCCCATGAAGCCCCCAACACTTGCCGGGGCTCCCGAAATACCTTTCGATCATGCTGGTCATCACCCGGTACCTCTGGAACACTTCCAGACTCCTAAACCCTTCGTCCAATATATAAATCTTCACCTCCGGACCATTTCGGAACTCCTCGTGACGTCCGGGATCTCATCCGGGACTCCGAACAACATTCGGTAACTGCGTAAATACCTTCCCTATAACCCTAGCATCATCGAACCTTAAGTGTGTAGACCCTACGGGGTCGGGAATCATGCAGACATGACCGAGACATCTATCTGGTCAATAACCAACAGCGGGATCTGGATACCCATGTTGGCTCCCACATGTTCCACGATGATCTCATCGGATGAACCACGATGTCAAGGATTCAATCAATCTCGTATACAATTCCCTTTGTCTACTGGTATGATACTTGCCCGAGATTCGATCGTCGGTATCCCGATACCTTGTTCAATCTCGTTACCGGCTAGTCCCTTTACTCGTTCTGTAACACATCATCCCGTGATCAACTCCTTGGTCACATTGTGCACATTATGATGATGTCCTACCGAGTGGGCCTAGAGATACCTCTCCGTTACACGGAGTGACAAATCCCAGTCACGATTCGTGCCAACCCAACAAACACTTTCGGAGATACCCGTAGTACACCTTTATAGCCACCCAGTTACGTTGTGACATTTGGTACACCCAAAGCATTCCTAGGTATCCGGGAGTTGCACAATCTCATGGTCTAAGGAAATGATACTTGACATTAGAAAAGCTTTAGCATACGAACTACACGATCTTGTGCTAGGCTTAGGATTGGTTCTTGTCCATCACATCATTCTCCTAATGATGTGATCCCGTTATCAACGACATCCAATGTCCATGGTCACGAAACCGTAACCATCTATTGATCAACGAGCTAGTCAACTAGAGGCTTACTAGGGACATGGTGTTGTCTATGTATCCACACATGTATCTGATTTTCCTATCAATACAATTCTAGCATGGATAATAAACGATTATCATGAACAAGGAAATATAATAATAATAATAACTAATTTATTATTGCCTCTAGGGCATATTTCCAACAGTCTCCCACTTGCACTAGAGTCAATAATCCAGTCCACATCGCTATGTGATTAACACTCAAGGTCACATCGCCATGTGACTAACACCCAAAGAGTTTACTAGAGTCAATAATCTAGTTCACATTACCATGTGATTAACACTCAATGAGTTCTGGGTTTGATCATGTTATGCTTGTGAGAGATGTTATAGTCAACGGGTCTGCAACAATCAGATCAGCATGCACTTCGCAAAACTTTATGTCATATCGTAGATGCTGCTACCACGTTCCACTTGGAGCTATTCCAAATGGTTGCTCCATTATACATATCCGGTTTTTCTACTCATAGTCATCCGGATAGGTGTTAAAGCTTGCATCGACGTAACTCTTAACGTTGAACTCTTTATCACCTCCATAACCGAGAAATATTTCCTTATTCCTCTAAGGATAATTTTGACTACTGTCCAGTTATCCACTCCTGGATCACCTTTGTACCCTCTTGCCAGACATGTGGCAAGGCACAAATCAGGTGCGGTACTCAGCATGGCATACCGTATAGAGCCTATGACAAAAGCATAGGAGACGACCTTCGTCCTTCCTCTTTCTTCTGCCGTGGTCAAGCTTTGAGTCTTACTCAACTTCACACCTTACAACTCAGGTAGGAATCCCTTCTTTGACTGATCTATTTTGAACTCCTTCAAAATCATGTCAAGGTGTGCGTTCTTTCAAAGTATCATCAGGCATCTTGATCTATCTCTATAGATCTTGATGCCGAATATGTAAGCAGCTTTATCCAGGTCTTCCTTTGAAAATCACTCTTCAAACAACCGTTTATGATTTCCAGAAATTCTACATTATTTCGGATCAACAATATGTCATCCACATATACTTATCAGAAATGTTGTAGTGCTCCCACTCAACTTCTTGTAAATAAAAGTTTCTAGCAAACATTGTATAAACCTAAAAGCTTTGATCACTCCATCAAAGCATATATTCCGACTCCGAGATGCTTGCTCTAGTCCATAGAAGAATTGCTGGAGCCAGCATGCCTTTTAGCATCCTTAGGATCGACAAAACCTTTTATTGTATCACATACAACTTTTTCTTACGAAAACTGGTAAGAAAACTTGTTTTGACATCCATCTGTCAGATTTCATAATCGAAAAATACAGCTAATGCTAACATGATTCCGACGGACTTAAACATCGCTACGGGTGAGAAAATCTCATCGTAGTCAACTCCTTGAACTTGTGAAAAGACTCTTTGCCACAAGTCGAGCTTCATAGACGGTAACATTACCGTCCACGTCCGTCTTCTTCTTAAAGATCCATTTATCTCAATGGCTTGCCGATCATCGGGCAAGTCCACCAAAGTCCATGCTTTGTTCGGATACATGGATCCTATCTCGGATTTCATGGCTTCTAACCATTTGTCGGAATATGGGCCCACCATCGCTTCTCCATAGCTCGTAGGTTCATTGTTGTCCAACATTATATCTAAGACAGGATCACCGTACCAATCAGGAGTAGTACATATCCTTGTCGACCTACGAGGTTTGACAGCAACTTGATCTGAAGCTTCATGATCACTATCATTAACTTCCTATTCAACCGACGTAGGCGCCACAGAAACATCTTTCTGTGTTGCACCACTTTCTGGTTGAAGTAGAGGTTCAACAACCTCGTCAAGTTCTATCTTCCTCCCACTCAATTCTTTCGAGAGAAACTCCTTCTCGAGAAAGGACCCGTTCTTAGCGACAAACACTTTGCCCTCGGATCTGAGACAGAAGGTATACCCAACTATTACCTTTGGGTATCCTATGAAGATGTATTTGTCCGCTTTGGGTTCGAGCTTTTCGGCTAAAGCCTTAAGCATCGCAGCACCAAATATTAAGAAACGACAACTTTGGTTTCTTGCCAAAGCAATGTTCATACGACATCATCTCAACGGACTTAGATGGTGCCCTATCTAAAGTGAATGCAGCTGTCTCTAACGCATAACCTCAAAATGATAGCGGTAGATCGGTAAGAGACATCATAAATCGCACCATATCTCATAAGGTTCGATTACGACGTCCGGACACGCCATTACGCTGTGGTGTTCCAGGTGGTGTCAACTGTGGAACAATTTCACAATGTGTTAAGTGATTGCCAAACTCATAACTCAGAAAATTCTCCATCGATCAGATCGTAGGAATTTGATCTTGTTATGATGGTTCTTAACTTCACTCTGAAATTTCTTGAACTTTTCAAATGTTTCAGACTTGTGCTTCATTAAGTAAATATACCCATATCTACTCAAATCGTCGGTGAAGATGAGAAAATAGCGATGTCCACCGCACGCCTCAATTCTTATTGGATCACACACGTCAGCTTGTACGATTTCCAACAAGTCACTTGCCCGTTTCATTGTACCTAAAAACGGGGTCTTAGTCATCCTGCCCATGAGGCATGGCTCGCATGTGTCAAGCGATTCAAAATCAAGTGACTCCAAACATCCATTGACATGGAGTTTCTTCATGCATCTTACGCCAATATGACCTAAGCGGCAGCGCCACAAGAAAGTGGTACTATCATTATTAACTCTACATCTTTTGGCGTTAACATGTGTATTACCACGACCGAGATTCAATGAACCATTCACATAGGGTGCATGACCATGAAAGGTATTATTCATGTAAACAGAATAACCATTATTCTCTAACTTAAATGAATAACTGTATTGCAATGAACATGGTCTAATCATATTCATGCTCAACGTAGACACCTGATAACATTTATCTAGGTTCAATACTAATCCCGAAGGCAGATGGAGCGTGCGATGGTGATCTCATCAACTTTGGAAACACTTCCAACACACATCGTCACCTCTCCCTTAGCCAGTCTCCGTTTAGTCCGTAGTTTTTGCTTCAAGTCAACAAAAATAGCAACTGAACCGGTATCCAATACCCAGGTGCTACCAGGAGTACTAGTAAGGTACACATTAATAACATGTATATACTTTGTTGAAGTTGCCGGCCTTCTTATCTACCATGCATTTGGGGTAGTTCCGCTACCAGTGACCGTTCCCCTTACAATAGAAGCACTTAGTCTCGGGTTTGGGTTCAACCTTGGGTTCCTTCACTGGAGCGGCAACTGGTTTGCCATTCATGAAGTTTCCCTTCTAGACCTTGCCCTTCTTGAAACCAGTGGTCTTGTTAAACCATCAACACTTGATGCTCCTTCTTGATTTCTACTTTTTGCGGTCTTAAGCACCGCGAACAGCTCTGGGATCATCTCCATCCCTTGCATGTCATAGTTCATTACGAAGATCTAGTAGCTTAGTGATAGTGACTAGAGAACTCTATCAGTCACTATCTTATCTGGAAGTTTAACTCCCACTTGATTCAAGTGATTGTAGCACCCAGACATTCTGAGCACATGCTCACTAGCTGAGGTATTCTCCTCCATCTTGTAGGCAAAGAACTTGTCAGAGGTCTCATACCTCTCAACACAGGCATGAGCCTGAAATCCCAATTTCAGCTCTTGGAACATCTCATATGTTCTATGGCGTTCAAAACGTCATTGGAATCCCGATTCTAAGCCGTAAAGTATGGTGCACTTAACTATCAAGTAGTCATCAGGACGTATCTATCAGATGTTCATAACATCCATAGACGACGCTGGAGGGGTTGGCACACCGAGCGGTGCATCAAAGACATAAGCCTTCTGTGTAGCAGTGAGGACACTCCTCAGGCAACGGACCTAGTCCGCATCATTGCTTACAATATCTTTCAACTTAATCTTTCTCTAGGAACGTGTTGAAACAGGGAGCTACAACACGAGCTATTGATCTACAACCTTTTTGCAAAGACAACTTAGACTATTGTTCATGATAAATAAGTTCATCTAATCAAATTATATAATGAACTCCCACTCAGATAGACATCCCTCTAGTCATCTAAGTGATACATGATCCGAGTCAACTACGTCGTGTCCGATCATCACGTGAGACGGACTAGTCATCATCGGTGAACATCTTCATATTGATCGTATCTTCTATACGACTCATGTTCGACCTTTTGGTCTTCCGTGTTCCGAGGCCATGTCTGTACATGCTAGGCTCGTCAAGTCAACCTAAGTGTATTGCGTGTGTAAATCTGGCTTACACCCGTTGTATTCGAACGTTAGAATCTATCACACCCGATCATCATGTGGTGCTTCGAAACAATGAACCTTCGCAACGGTGCACAGTTAGGGGGAACACTTTCTTGAAATTATTGCGAGGGATCATCTTATTTAAGCTACCGTCATTCTAAGCAAATAAGATGTAAAACATGATAAACATCACATGCAATCAAATAGTGACATGATATGGCCAATATCATTCTGCTCCTTTTGATCTCCATCTTTGGGGCGCCATGATCATCATCGTCACCGGCATGACACCATGATCTCCATCATCATGATCTCCATCATCGTGTCTTCGTGAAGTTGTCTTGCCAACTATTACTTCTACTACTATGGCTAACTGTTAGCAATAAAGTAAAGTAATTACATGACGTTTATGTTGACACGCAGGTCATAAATAAATTAAGACAACTCCTATGGCTCCTGCCGGTTGTCATACTCATCGACATGCAAGTCGTGATTCCTATTACAAGAACATGATCAATTTCATACATCACATATATCATTCATCACATCCTTTTGGCCATATCACATCACAAGGCATATGCTGCAAGAACAAGTTAGACGTCCTCTAATTGTTGTTGCAAATTTTTACGTGGCTGCTATAGGTTTGTACCAAGAACGTTTCTTACCTACGCCAAAACCACAACGTGATATGCCAATTTCTATTTACCCTTCATAAGGACCCTTTTCATCGAATCCGATCCGACTTAAGTGGGAGAGACAGACACCCGCTAGCCACCTTATGCAACTAGTGCATGTCAGTAGGTGGAACCAGTCTCACGTAAGCGTACGTGTAAGGTCGGTCCGGGCCGCTTCATCCCACGATGCTGCCGAATCAAGATAAGACTAGTAACGGCAAGTAAATTGACAATATCGACGCCCACAACTACTTTGTGTTCTACTCGTGCATAGAAACTACGCATAGACCTAGCTCATGATGCCACTGTTGGGGATCGTAGCAAAAATTTAAAATTTTCTATGCATCAGCAAGATCAATCTATGGAGTAATCTAGCAACGAGGGGAAGGATAGTGCATCTACATACCCTTGTAGATCGCTAAGCGGAAGCGTTGCAAGAACGCGGGTGAAGGAGTCGTACTCGTAGCGATTCAGATCGCGGTTGATTCCGATCTAAGCGCCGAACCACGGCGCCTCCGTGTTCAACACACGTGCAGCCCGGTGACGTCTCCCACGCCTTGATCCAGCAAGGAGAGAGGGAGAGGTTGGGGAAGACTCCGTCCAGCAGCAGCACGACGGCGTGGTGATGGTGGAGGAGCGCGGTACTCCAGCAGGGCTTCGCCAAGCACTACGAGAGACGAGGAGGGAGAGAGGTAGGGCTGCGCCTTGGGAGAGAGAGACTCGTGTGTTGGGCAGCCCAAAACCTCCACTTTATATAGGGGCAAAGGGGAGGGGGAGGCGCCCTAGGGTTTCCCCTAGGGGGGCGGTGGCCAGGGCAGATGGGATCTCCCCCTTGGGTGACTTGGCCCCCAAGCCAGGAGGTGGGAACCCTAGATGGGGCGCCCCCAAACCCCCTGGTCACGTGGGAATAGGTGAGGGGGGAGCACAGCCCCTTAGTGGGCTGGTTTGCCCCCTTCCCTTGGCCCATGAAGCCCCCCAACACTTGTCGGGGCTCCCGAAATACCTTTCGATCATGCTGGTCATCACCCGGTACCTCCGGAACACTTCCGGACTCCTAAACCCTTCGTCCAATATATCAATCTTCACCTCTGGACCATTCCGGAACTCCTCGTGACGTCCGGGATCTCATCCGGGACTCCGAACAACATTCGGTAACCGCGTACATACCTTCCCTATAACCCTAGCGTCATCGAACCTTAAGTGTGTAGACCCTACGGGCTCAGGAATCATGCAGACATGAACGAGACGTCTCTCTGGTCAATAACCAACAGCGGGATCTGGATACCCATGTTGGCTCCCACATGTTCCACGATGATCACATCGGATAAACCACGATGTCAAGGATTCAATCAATCCCGTATACAATTCCCTTTGTCTACTGGTATGATACTTGCCCGAGATTCGATCGTCGGTATCCCGATACCTTGTTCAATCTCGTTACCGGCTAGTCTCTTTACTCGTTCCGTAACACATCATCCCGTGATCAACTCCTTGGTCACATTGTGCACATTATGATGATGTCCTACCGAGTGGGCCTAGAGATACCTCTCCGTTACACGGAGTGACAAATCCCAGTCTCGATTCGTGCCAACCCAACAGACACTTTCGGAGATACCCGTAGTACACCTTTATAGCCACCCAGTTATGTTGTGGAGTTTGGTACACCCAAAGCATTCCTACGATATCCGGGAGTTGCACAATCTCATGGTTAAGGAAATGATACTTGACATTAGAAAAGCTTTAGCATACGAACTACACGATCTTGTGCTAGGCTTAGGATTGGGTCTTGTCCATCACATCATTCTCCTAATGATGTGATCCCGTTATCAACGACATCCAATGTCCATGGTCACGAAACCATAACCATCTATTGATCAATGAGCTAGTCAACTAGAGTCTTACTAGGGACATGGTGTTGTCTATGTATCCACACATGTATCTGAGTTTCCTATCAATACAATTCTAGCATGGATAATAAACGATTATCATGAACAAGGAAATATAATAATAATAACTAATTTATTATTGCCTCTAGGGCATATTTCCAACAAGGGGAGAGGGAGATATTTGTGCGAGGGTGAGCTGATGAGGCCGAGGGGGAGGGTCGCCTCGTTCTTATCCCCTTCAGGGCAACACCGACGATGTGGTGTGGCGGGATGCGCGGAGGAGCCCAATCGGATGAATAGGTTAGGAGGAGGGCAACCGGGGAGGTGGGCTACGGGGTTGGGCCGCCCAGATGGCTAAGGTCCAGGGGTAGTGGGCCTCTCTCTCACTTTTGTTTTCATTTTCTATTTAGATTTTCTGTTTTATTTTAAGTTTCCAAATTGTTTTAGTTTTGTAAAACCTATGGTTAGCACCTAAATTAGTAATACTGATTATAACACTACCACATTAACCTTTACTCCTAAATAAAATAGTTTAATGATTTTTATAATTTTAAAATCATTTAATAATGTTTTAGCCACTGATTTCAATACTTAGGAATAATTAAACACTTTATAAACATGTTGGTTCATTATGACAAATACCCAGGGATTATTTGCCACGCCTCGAATATTTTTGTTTGCATGTTTTGACAAATTTGAATTCGGACTTGAATTTAAATTTTAATTCAACTTATGCCTTGGATCAGATGAGGATTAGCAACAGTAAGAGTGATGACCTGGCATCATTAGCATGAGATTACTGTAGCTTAATTATCCGGGTGTCATAGGTACACAGCATTGCATACATGATAGAACCTATGGCTGAGGCATAGGGAATGACTTTCATTTTCTCTCTATCTTCTGCGGTGGTCGCGCATTGAGTCTGACTCAACTTCACACCTTGTAACACAGGCAAGAACCCTTTCTTTGCTTGATCCATTTTGAACTTCTTGAAAACTTTATCAAGGTACGTGCTTTGTGAAAGTCTAATTAAGCGTCTTGATCTATCTTTATAGATCTTGATGCCCAATATATAAGCAGCTTCACCGAGGTCTTTCATTGAATAATTCTTATTCAAGTATCCTTTTATGCTATTCAGAAATTCAGTATCATTTCCGACCAACAATATGTCATCCACATATAATATTAGAAACGCTACAGAGCTCCCACTCACTTTCTTGTAAATACAGACTTCTCCAAAAGTCTGTATAAAACCACATGCTTTGATCACACTATCAAAGCATATATTCCAATTCCGAGATGCTTGCACCAGTCCATAAATGGATCGTTGGAGCTTACACACTTTGTTAGCACCTTTTGGATCGACAAAACCTTCTGGTTGCATCATATACAACTCTTCTTTAATATATCCATTAAGGAATGCAGCTTTGACATCCATTTGCCAAATTTCATAATCATAAAATGCCGCAATTGCTAACATGATTCAGACGGACTTAAGAATCACTATGGGTGAGAAGGTCTCATCGTAGTCAACTCCTTGAACTTGTCGACAACCTTTCGCAAGAAGTCGAGCTTTATAGACAGTAACATTACCGTCAGTGTCAGTCTTCTTCTTGAAGATCCATTTATTCTCTATAGCTCGCCGAACATCGGGCAAGTCAACCAAAGTCCACACTTTGTTCTCATACATGGATCCCATCTCAGATTTCATGACCTCAAGCCATTTTGCGGAATCTGGGCTCATTATCGCTTCCTCATGGTTCGTAGGTTCGTCATGGTCAAGTAACATGACTTCCAGAATAGGATTACCGTACCACTCTGGTGCGGATCTTACTCAGATTGACCTACGAGGTTCGGTAGTAACTTGATCAGAAGTTTCATGATCATCATCATTAGCTTCCTCACTAATTGGTGTAGGAATCACTGGAACTAATTTCTGTGATGAACTACTTTCCGATAAGGGAGAAGGTACAGTTACCTCACCAAGTTCTACTTTCCTCCCACTCACTTCTTTCGAGAGAAACTCCTTCCCTAGAAAGGATCCATTCTTAGCAACGAATATCTTGCCTTCAGATCTGTGATAGAAGGTGTACCCAACAGTCTCCTTTGGGTATCCTATGAAGACACATTTCTTCTATTTGGATTCGAGCTTATCAGGTTGAAGCTTTTTCACATAAGCATCGCAGCCCCAAACTTTAAGAACTGACAACTTGGGTTTCTTGCCAAACCACAGTTCATATCATGTCATCGCAACGGATTTCGATGGTGCCCTATTTAACGTGAATGCAGACGTCTCTAAAGTATAACCCCAAAACGATAGCGGTAAATCAGCAAGAGACATCATAGATCACACTAACGTTGTCCTGGACTAGGGGGTACTCACCACGTTGTCTCCCGGCCAGTGGGTTGGGCCGACGACCCCCATGGTGGTTCACTATTGAGCCAGTTCGGACAATCCATGTCATATACAAGGGAGATCCCAAAAAGACTTGGCGCCCAAGATGAGGATTCTCCTAAACCCTAGGCATCTGGTGTGTTATATAAACCGAGGCCAGGCTAGTCAATAGACATCTCATATTCATTACTACAATCTCATGGTAGATACTTGTACTATGTACTATCCCCATATGAATACAATCAAAAGCAGGACGTAGGGTTTTACCTCCATCAAGAGGGCCCAAACCTGGGTAAAACACCGTGTCCGTGTTACCATCACTCCAAGACTCCTAGCTTAGGACCCCTACAATGAGATACGCCGGATATAGCACCGATATTGGTGCTTTCATTGAGAGCCCGCTAGGTGTCGTCACGGGTCGACGGCATAAACTAGGTGTTATGATTTCAATTCAATCTATTCTGCGTATATCAAATTTCTTTTTATTGTTTGTGGTCTTCCACTATGTTTGTTTACAGACCAGTTTTTACCTCGAACGCCGCCGGGCAATCGGAATATGCGTCACGCAGCGGCCGCCCGGGCTCCTTGAAAATCAGGCAGACGTGGTACATTGCGGGAGGAAAAATCAAGACATATCAAAACGCTGCTCCGAGGAGAACCAGCAGCCTGGCACTAATTGCCAGATCAATCTAATCATGGGGCAGCCCACTAGGACTACTAGTTATGGCACATCAATCGTTTGATTGATGCAAGCGTTCTTGTCTAATCTGACTAGCGCTCACGCTGAAGCTCCAGAGCACTTTGATGCAGTTTTTTTATTTCCCCTAGCTTCAGCCAGAGTCAGATACATCCATAAAGGTCAACTAGCAGATGATCTTGCCTAACGTATGCCGCGCTGGGTCCCGAGGAATAAACGCATGGGTCGGGCAAACGCATGCGGAGTCGAAGACAGTCCGGCCATCCAGGCACTTCTTTCCTTTTTCTTTATGCTCTTTCCTTTCTTCAATTCTATTCTTCGTGCTCTTTTCTTTTTTAATTCGGCACAATTGGTTGCTATCGTCCACTGGTAGTGGTTTTCTCTACCGTGTGTATAGGCCAAAGTACTAATGCAAAAGTACTAGTTTTTGCAGCATGGTTTTTAAGGTTTAATTAACGAACAGTGCAAACTAGTTTTGCACTAGCGTTTCATCATTGCCTGGATGTGGATTTTTTTGTCCGCAGTCTGATGACCGCCGTATCTGCAACCGGATCTATCCTATAAAAAATACGTCATCACCCCTTCGTCTTCATTGACCTAGGCGCTAGACTATGTTTCTTTTATCTACTTTGCGTAAACTTAATTATGCAAAGAATTTTTTTCAACTATTATTATTTCTTTATGCACTATTCTATGTGTGCAGGTACTCAACTTCGACTGCATCACGCGGTCAACTCTGTGGGCCGACATCATTGTCCTGCCTGCATCGATCAAGTTGCGCCGTCGCCTCACCGCGCGTCCCTGTGTCAGCATGTCCGCGGCCATTCCATCGGGACGACCTCGGCGCAATTGACATACATCGCGCATTACCTGGCGCAATGACGCCCATTGAAGCCGAAGAGAGTTCGGCTCGGCGCAACCACAAGGAGATTTGACTTTCTTTTTTCCTTTCCCCCTTTATATTATTTAATTAAGCAGGTAATCAACTTCGACTACGTCACGCGGTCACTTCAGCAAGCCGATGACATCGTCCCAATCGGCATAAATTGGCTCGCGTGATCACCTTGTCGGTCGAATTGCCACACCGACATGTTCAGTTGCCTCGGGGACTTCGGCATCACTAAGAGAGCTCTACCTCATTGAGTGTTCGGCTCACGGGCCATATTTCTTTTATTACTCACTTTGCATAAATTATTAATCATGCAACTTTTTTATTATTACTTCTGCCTTGCACTATTTTATGTGTGCAGATAATTGATTTTTGTTGCGTCACGGGGTCACCTCGGCGTGTGGAGTCGTCCTCTCGCCTCTATCAACCAAATTCCACTGTCACCATGGTGTGATACCCTGTGTTGCCATTATCGCGTCGTCACTTCATCAAACTAACGTCCACCATGCCGAACTGTTTTGACACATCGACTGAAGTGGGGGCTTCATTGTCACACTGCCGAACTACTCTGTCTCCTCGGCTGGACCGGGGGCTTCGCCTCGGCACTTTGGCACCGTCGTGCTATCACTTTATCAAGCCGAGCTCTTCACTCAGGTACGTCAAGACCAGTTTTGGGGTTGGGACCTTGAGCTGCTACAAGTTCGGCCCACATCACACCAAGCACATTAACCAGCTAAGTCGCTTTCATGCTCAAAAAACTTTAAGTTTTAAAAAAATCGGTTCGACCAAGCATTATACTTTTTTGACAAAAAGTCGTTTGCGAAAAACTTTCTTTGTCAAAACCTTGTTTGTTACAAACAAATTCAAATACCCCGTTTACTTGGGGGCTTCTTTACTTGTGCTATGCTTAGGATTGGGTCTTGTCCATCACATCATTCTCCTAATGATGTGATCCCGTTATCAATGACATCCAATGTCCATGTTCAAGAAACCATGACCATCTATTGATCAACGGGCTAGTCAACTAGAGGCTTACTAGGGACATGTTGTGGTCTATGTATTCACACATGTATTACGGTTTCCGGTTAATAAAATTATATCATGAACAATAGACAATTATCATGAACAAGGAAATACAATAATAACCATTTTAATATTGCCTCTAGGGCATATTTCCAATAGTCTCCCACTTGCACTAGAGTCAATAATCTAGTTCACATCACTATGTGATTGTAGTGAATCCAACACCCATGGGGTTTGTTCATATCTCGCTTGTGAGAGAGGTTTATTAGTCAATGGGTCTGAACCTTTCAGATCCATGTGTGCTTTACAAATCTCCATGTCATCTTGTAGATGCAGCTACCACGTGCTACTTGGAGCTATTCCAAATAACTGCTCTACTATACGAATCCGGTTTACTCCTCAGAGTCATCTGGATTAGTGTCAAAGTTTGCATCGACGTAACCCGTTACGATGAACTCTTTTACCACCTCCATAATCGAGAAAATTCCTTGGTCCACTAGTTACTAAGCATAAGTTCGACCGTCGTCATGTGATCCATTCCTGGATCACTCTTGTACCCCTTGACTGACTCATGGCAAGGCACACTTCAGGTGCGGTACACAGCATAGCATACTGTAGAGCCCGTGTTTGAAGCATAGGGGACGACCCTCGTCCTTTCTCTCTCTCTTCTGCCGTGGTCAAGTCTTGAGTCTTACTCAATACTCACACCTTGTAACACAGCCAAGAACTCCTTCTTTGCTGATCTATTTTGAACCCCTTCAAAATCTTGTCACGGTATGTATTCATTTGGAAGTACTATTAAGCGTTTTTTGATCTATCCTTATAGATCTTGATGATCAATGTTCAAGTAGCTTAATCCAGGTTTTCCATTGAAAAACACTTTTCAAATAACCATGTATGCTTTCCAGAAATTCTACATCATTTCTGATCAACAATATGTTAACAACATATACTCATCAAAAATTCTATAGTGCTCCCACTCACTTCTTTGGAAATACAAGTTTCTCATAAACTTTGTATAAACCCAAAATCTTTGATCATCTCATCAAAGCGTATATTCCAACTCCGAGATGCTTACTCCAGTCCTTAGAAGGATTGCTGGAGCTTTGCATACTTGTTAGCATCTTTCAGGATTGACAAAACCTTGTGGTTGTATCACATACAACCTTTCCTCAAGAAAACCGCCGAGGAAACAATGTTTTGACATCCTATCTGCAAGATTTCATAAATAATGCAGTAACTGCTAACATAATTCCAACAGACTTTTAGCATCGCTACGAGTGAGAAAGTCTCATCGTAGTCAACTCCTTGAACTTGTCGGAAAACATCTTAACGACAAGTCGAGCTTTCTTAATGGTGACGCTTACCATCATTGTCTGTCTTCCTTTTAAAATCCATCTGCACCCAACAGCCTTACGACCATCAAGTAGTTCTTCCAAAGTCTATACTTTGTTTTTATACATGGATCCTCTCTCGGATTTTATGGCCTCGAGCCATTCATCGGAATCTAGGCCCACCATCGATTCTCCATAGCTCGTAGGTTCATTGTTGTCTAGCAACATGACTTCCAAGACAGGATTACGTACCACTCTGAAGTAGTACGCATCCTTGTCGACCTATGAGGTTTGGTAGTGACTTGATCCAAAGTTTCATGATCACTATCATAAGCTTCCACTTCAATTGGTGTAGGTGCCACAGGAACAACTTCCTGTGCCCTGCTACACACTAGTTGAAGTGAAGATTCAATAACCTCATCAAGTCTCCATCACCCTCCCACTCAATTCTTTCGAGAGAAACTTTTCCTCGAGAAAGGACCCGTTTCTAGAAACAATCAATTTTGCTTCCGGATCTGAAATAGGAGGTATACCCAACTGTTTTGGGTATCCTATGAAGATGCATTTATCCTCTTTGGGTTCGAGCTTATCAGCCTGGAACTTTTTCACATAAGCGTCGCAGCCCAAACTTTTAAGAAACGACAACTTAGGTTTTTCTAAACCATAGTTCATACGGTGTCATCTCAACGGAATTGCGTGGTGCCCTATTTAAAGTGAATGCGGTTGTCTCTAATGCCTAACCCATAAAAGATAGTGGTAATTCTATAAGAGACATCATGGTATGGTGTTCTAGGCGGTATTAGTTGTGAAACAATTTCCACAGTGTCTTAATTGTGTGCCAAACTCGTAACTTAGATATTCATCTCTATGATCATATCATAGACATTTTATCCTCTTGTCACGATGATCTTCAACTTCACTCTGAAATTACTTAAACCTTTCAATAATTCAGACTTGTGTTTCATCAAGTAAATATACTCAGCATCTACTGAAACCATCTGTGAAGCAAGAACATAACGATATCCACTGCGTGCCTCAGCACTCATTGGACTGCACACATCAAAATGTATTACTTCCAACAAGTTGCTTTCTTGTTCCATCTTACTGAAAACGAGGCCTTTCAGTCATCTTGCCCATGTGGTATGATTTGCATGTCTCAAGTGATTCAAAATCAAGTGAGTCCAAACGATCCATCTGTATGGAGTTTCTTCATGCATATCTACCAATAGACATGGTTGGCATGTCTCAATCTTTTCAAAAACGAGTGAGTCCAAAGATCCATCAACATGGAGCTTCTTCATGCGTTTTATACCAACATGACTCAAATGGTAGTGCCACAAATATATGGTACTATCATTACTATCTTATATCTTTTGGCATGAACATGTGTATCACCACGATCGAGATTCAATAAACCATTCATTTTAGGTGCAAGACCATTGAAGGTAGTATTGAAATAAACAGAGTAACCATTATTCTCCTTAAATGAATAACCATAATGCGATAAACATAATCCAATCATGTCTATGCTCAATGCAAACACCAAATAACAATTATGTAGGTTTAACACCAATCCCGATGGTAGAGGGAGCGTGCGATGTTTGATCACATCAACCTTGGAAACACTTCCAACACATATCGTCATCTCACCTTTAGCTAGTCTCCGCAGCTTTTTATTTCGAGTTACTAACACTTAGCAACCGAACTGGTATTTATTGCCCTGGTTCTACTAGGAGTAGTAGTAAAGTACACAATAATATAACGTATATGCAAAATACTTCTGTCGACCTTGCCAGCCTTCTCATCTACCAAGTATCTAGGGTAGTTCTGCTTCAGTGACCGTTCCCCTCATTACAAAAGCACTTAGTCTCGGGTTTGGGTTCAACCTTGGGTCTCTTCACTAGAGCAGCAACTGATTTTCCATTTCACGAAGTATCCCTTCTTTCCCTTGCCCTTCTTGAAACTAGTGGTTTAACCATCAACAATTGATGCTCCTACTTGATTTCTACTTTTGCGGTGTCAAACATCATGAGTTGCTCAAGGATCATCATGTCTATCCCTGATATGTCATAGTTCATCACGAAGCTCTAATATCTTGGTGGCAGCGACTATGGAGAACCATCACTATCTCATCTGGAAGATTAACTCCCACTCGATTCAAGCGATTGTAGTACTCAGACAATCTGAGCACATGCTCAACGATTGAGATTTTCTCCCTTAGTTTGCAGGCTTAAGAAACTTGTCAGAGGTCTCATACCTCTTGACGTGGGCACTAGTCTGAAATCCCAATTTCAGTCTTTGGAACATCTCTTATGTTCTGCGACATTTCAAAAACGTCTTTGGTGCCACGATTCTAAACCGTTAGCATTACGCACTGAACTATCACGTAGTCATCAAAACGTGTATGTCAGATGTTTCCCAACATCTACAGACGACGCTCGAGGTTCGGCACACCGAGCGGTACATTAAGGACATAAGCCTTCTGCGCAGCAATGAGGATAATCCTCAGTTGACGGACCCAGTCTGCATAATTTCTACTATCAACTTTCAACTAAATTTTCTCTAGGAACATATCTTAAACAGTAGAACTAAAGTGTAAGCTACGACATAATTTGCAAATACCTTTTGACTATGTTCATGATAATTAAGTTCATCTAATTATTTAATGAACTCCCACTTAGATAGACATCCCTCTAATCATCTAAGTGATACATGATCCGAGTCAACTAGGCCGTGTCCGATCATCACGTGAGACGGACTAGTCATCATCGGTGAACATCTTTATGTTGATCGTATCTACTATACGACTCATGTTCGACCTTTCGGCCTCTTGTGTTCCGAGGTCATGTCTGTACATGCTAGGCTCGTCAAGTCAACTTAAGTGTTTCGCAGTGTAAAGCTGGCTTACACCTGTTGTATTCGAATGTTAGAATCTATGACACCCGATCATCACGTGGTGCTTCAAAACAACAAACCTTTGCAACGGTGCACAGTTAGGGGGAACACTTTCTTGAAATGTTAGTGAGGGATCATCTTATTTATGCTACTGTCATTCTAAGCAAATAAGATGTAAACATGGCAAACATTGCATGCAAATCATAAAGTGACATGGTATGGCCAATATCATCTTGCGCATTTGACCTCCATCTTCGAGGCGCGGCATGAACACCATCGTCACCGGCATGACACCATGATCTCCATCATCGTGTCTTCATGAAGTTGCCTCGCCAACTATTACTTCTACTACTATGGCTAACGGTTAGCAATAAAGTAAAATAATTACATGGAGTTTTCATTGACACGTGGGTCATAAATAAATTAAGACAACTCCTATGGCTCCTGCCGGTTGTCATACTCATCGACATGCAAGTCGTGATTCCTATTACAAGAACATGATCAATCTCATACATCACATATATCATTCATCACATCCTTTTGGCCATATCACATCACATAGCATACCCTGCAAAAACAAGTTAGACGTCCTCTAATTGTTGTTGCATGTTTTATGTGGCTGCTATGGGTTTCTAGCAAGAACGTTTCTTACCTACGCAAAACCACAACGGTGATATGCCAATTGCTATTTACCCTTCATAAGGACCCTTCTCATCGAATCCGATCCGACTAAAGTGGGAGAGACAGACACCCGCTAGCCACCTTATGCATCAAGTGCATGTCAGTCGGTGGAACCTGTCTCACGTAAGAGTACGTGTAAGGTCGGTCCGAGCCGCTTCATCCCACAATGCCGCCGAATCAAGATAAGACTAGTAACGGTAAGCAAATTGAACAAATCATCGCCCACAACTACTTTGTGTTCTACTCGTGCATAGAATCTACGCATAGACCTAGCTCATGATGCCACTGTTGGGGAACGTAGAAATAATTCAAAATTTTCCTACGTGTCACCAAGATCAATCTAGGAGATACTAGCAACGAGAGAGAGGGAGTGCATATTCATACCCTTGAAGATCGCTAAGCGGAAGTGTTACATGAACGCGGTTGGTGGAGTTGTACACGCAGCGATTCAGATCGCGGTCGATTCCAATCTAAGCGCCGAACAACGGCGCCTCCGCATTCAACACACATAAAGCCCGGGGACGTCTCCTCCTTCTTGATCTAGCAAGGGGAGAGGAGAAGTTGAGGGAGAGCTCCGTCAGCACGATGGCGTGGTGGTGATGGAGCTCGTGGTTCTCCGGTAGGGCTTCGCCAAGCGCTACGGAGGAGAGGGAGGAGGTGTAGGAGAGGGGGAGGGGCTGCGCCAGGGGAAGGGTTTGTCGCGTCTGGCAGCCCTCCCACCCCCACTATTTATAAGAGAAGGGCAGAGGGGGCCGGCCCCTTCAGATCCCATCTAGGGGAGGGGTGGTGGCCAGGGAGGGAACCCTAGATGGGTTTTGGGCGCCCCCACCCATAGGAGACTTGCCCCCTAAGCCAGGAGGGGAGGCTGCCCTAGGGGAGGCGCCCCCACCTCTCCTGGTTACGTGAGATGGGGTGGGAGGGGCGCACAACCCCTTAGTGGGCTGGTGTGCCCCTTCCCCTTGGCCCATAAGGCCCCCCAACACTTGCCGGGGCCTCCGAAACCACTTTCGGACACGCTGGTCGTCACCCGGTACTCCCGGAACAATTCCGGACTCCAATACCCTTCATCCAATATATCGATCTTCACCTCCGGACCATTCCGGAACTCCTCGTCATGTCCGGGATCTCATACGGGACTCCGAACAACCTTCGGTAACCACATACTATTTTCCATAACAACTCTAGCGTCACTGAACCTTAAGTGTGTAGACCCTACGGGTTCGGGAACCATGCAGACATGACCGAGACATCTCTCCGGCCAATAACCAATAGCGGGATCTGGATACCCATATTGGCTCCCACATGTTCCACGGTGATCTCATCGGATGAACCACGATGTCGGGGATTCAATCAATCCCATATACAATTCCCTTTGTCTATCGGTATGTTACTTGCCCTAGATTCGATCGCCGGTATCCCCATACCTCGTTCAATCTCATTACTGACAAGTCTCTTTACTCGTTCCGTAACGCATGATCCCGTGGCTAACTCCTTACTCACATTGAGCTCATTATGATGATGCATTACCGAGTGGGCCCAGAGATATCTCTTCGTCATACGGAGTGACAAATCCCAGTCTCGGTTCGTCCCAACCCAACAGACACTTTCGGAGATACCTGTAGTGCACCTTTATAGCCACCCAGTTACGTTGTGACGTTTGGTAGACCCAAAGAATTCCTACGGTATCCGGGAGTTGCACAATCTCATGGTCTAAGGAAATGATACTTGACATTAGAAAAGCTTTAGCAAACGAACTACACGATCTTGTGCTACGCTTAGGATTGGGTCTTGTCCATCACATCATTCTCCTAATGATGTGATCCCGTTATCAATGACATCCAATGTCCATGGTCAGGAAACCATGACCATCTATTGATCAACGAGCTAGTCAACTAGAGGCTTACTAGGGACATGTTGTGGTCTATGTATTCACACATGTATTATGGTTTCCGGTTAATACAATTATAGCATGAACAATAGAAAATTATCATGAACAAGGAAATACAATAATAACCATTTTATTATTGCCTCTAGGGAATATTTCCAACATCGAGCATATCTAATAAAGTGCAGTTACGATGTTCGGACACACCATTATGCTGTGGTGTTCCAGGTGGCGTGAGTTGCGAAACTATTCTACATTGTTTCAAATGAAGACCAAACTCATAACTCAAATATTCACCTCCACGATCAGATCGTAGAAACTTAATTTTCTTGTTACGATGATTTTCCACTTCACTCTGAAATTCTTTAAACTTTTCAAATGTTTCAGACTTATGTTTCATCAAGTAGACATACCCATATCTGCTCAAATCATCTATGAAGGTAAGAAAATACCGATACCCGCCATGAGCATCAACACTCATCGGACAGCATACATCAGTATGTATTATTTCCAATAAGTCTGTTACTCGTTCCATTGTTCCAGAGAGCGGAGTCTTAGTCATCTTGCCCATGAGGCATGGTTCGCAAGCATCAAGTGATTCCAAAAGCCCATCAGCATGGAGTTTCTTCATGCGCTTTACACCAATATGACCTAAACGGCAGTGCCACAAATAAGTTGCACTATCATTATTAAACTTATATCTTTTGGCTTCAATACTATGAATATGTGTATTACTACTATCAAGATTTAGTAAAAATAGACCACTCATTAAGGGTGCATGACCATAAAAGATATTACTCGTATAAATAGAACAACCATTATTCTTTGAATTAAATGAATAACCGCCTCACATCAAACAAGATCCAGATCTAATGTTCATGCTTAACGCTGGCACCAAATAACAATTATTCAGGTCTAAAACTAATACCAAAGGTAGATGTAGAGGTAGAGTGCCGACGGCGATCACATCGACTTTGGAACCATTTTCCACGTGCATCGTCACCTCTTCCTTAGCCAGTCTTCGCTTAATCCGTAGCCCCTGTTTCGAGTTGCAAATATTAGCAACAGAACCAGTATCAAATACCCAGGAGCTATTGCGAGCATTAGTAAGGTACACATCAATAACATGTATATCAAATATACCTTCACTTTGCCATCCTTCTTATTTGCCAAATACTTGGGGCAGTTCCGCTTCCAGTGACTAGTCCCTTTGTAGTAGAAGCACTCAGTCTCAGGCTTAGGTCCAGACTTGGGCTTCTTCACTTGAGCAGCAACTTGCTTGCCGTTCTTTTTGAAGTTCCCCTTCTTCCCTTTGCCCTTCTTCCTGAAACTAGTGGTCTTGTTGATCATCAACACTTGATGCTCCTTCTTGATTTCTACCTCCGCAGCTTTTAGCATCGCGAAGAGCTTGGGAATTGTCTTATCCATCCCTTGCATATTATAGTTCATCACGAAGCTTTTGTAGCTTGGTGGCAGTGATTGAAGAACTCTGTCAATGACACTATCATCAGGAAGATTAACTCCCAGTTGAGTCAAGTGGTTGTGGTACCCAGACATTCTGAGTATATGTTCACTGACAAAACTATTCTCCTCCATCTTGCAGCTGCAGAACTTATTGGAGATTTCATATCTCTCAATCCGAGCATTTGCTTGAAATATTAACTTCAACTCTTGGAATATCTCATATGCTCCATGACGTTTAAAACATCGTTGAAGTCCCGGTTCTAAGCCGTATAGCATGGCACACTGAACTATTGAGTACTCATCAGCTTTGCTCTGCCAGGCGTTCATAACATCTGGTGTTGCTCCTGCAGTGAGCTTTGCACCTAGCGGTGCTTACAGGACGTAATTCTTCTGTGCAGCAATGAGGATAATATCAAGTTACGGACCCAGTCCATGTAGTTGCTACCATCATCTTTCAACTTAGCTTTCTCTAGGAATGCATTAAAATTCAACGGAACAACATCACGGACCATTTATCTACAACAACATAGACATGCAAAATACTATCAGGTACTAAGTTCATGATAAATTAAAGTTTAATTTAATCATATTAAGAACTCCCACTTAGATAGACATCCCTCAAGTCATCTAAATGATTACATGATCCATATCAACTGAACCATGTCGGATCATCACGTGAGATGGAATAGTTTTCAATGGTGAACATCACTATGTTGATCATATCTACTATATGATTCACGCTCGACCTTTCAGTCTCAGTGTTCCGAGGCCATATCTGCATATGCTAGGCTCGTCAAGTTTAACCCGAGTATTCTGCTTGTGCAAAACTGGCTTGCACCCGTTGTATGTGAACGTACAGCTTATCGCACCCGATCATCACGTTGTGTCTCGGCACGACGAACTGTGGCAACGGTGCATACTCAGGGAGAACACTTACACCTTGAAATTTAGTGAGAGATCATCTTATAATGCTACCGTTGAACTAAGCAAAATAAGATGCATAAAGGATAAACATCACATGCAATCAATATAAGTGATATGATATGGCCATCATCATCTTGTGCCTTTGGTCTCTATCTCCAAATCACCGTCATGATCACTATCGTCACTGGCTTGACACCTTGATCTCCATCGTAGCATCGTTGTCGTCTCGCCAACTATTCCTTCCATGACTATCGCTACCGCTTAGTGATAAAGTAAAGCAATTACATGGCGATTGCAATTCATATAATAAAGCGGCAACCATATGGCTCCTGCCAGTTGCCGATAACTGTATTACAAAACATGATCATCTCATACAACAATTTATATAATCATGTCTTGACCATATCACATCACAACATGCCCTGCAAAACAAGTTAGATGTCCTATACTTTGTTGTTGCAAGTTTTACGTGGCTGCTACGGGCTTAGCAAGAACAGATCTTACCTACGCACCAAAACCACAACGTGGTATAGTGATTGCTTTTTGATCTTCAGAAAGAACCTTGTTCATTGAATCCGATTCAACTAAAGTTGGAGAAACAGACACCCGCCAGCCACCTGTGTGCAAAGCACGTCGGTAGAACCAGTCTCATGAATGTGGTCATGTAATGTCGGTCCGGGCCGCTTCATCCAACAGTACCGTTGAATCAAGAAACAACTAGTGACGACAAGCAATATGTATATACCCACGCCCACAACTCCTTTTTGTTCTACTCGTGCATATAACATCTACGCATAGACCTGGCTCGGATGCCACTGTTGGGGAACGCAGTATTTCAAAAAAATCCTACAATCACGCAAGATCTATCTAGGAGATGCATAGCAACGAGAGGGGAGAGTGTGTCTACGTACCCTCATAGACCGAAAGCGGAAGCGTTGAGTAACACGGTTGATGTAGTCGAACGTCTTCGTGATCCAACCGATCAAGTACCGAACATACGGCACCTCCGCGATCTGCACACGTTCAGCTTGGTGATGTCCCTCGAACTCTAGATCCAGCTGAGGCCGAGGGAGAGTTTCTTCAGCACGACGGCGTGTTGACGATGATGATGAAGTTACTGATGCAGGGCTTCGCCTAAGCACTACGACAATATGACCGAGGTGGAAATCTGTGGAGGGGGGCACCGCACACGGCTAAGAAATAAACTTGTGTGTCTATGGGGTGCCCCCTCCCCCGTATATAAAGGAGGGGAGATGGGGGCTGGTCGGTCTCATGGGGCGCGCCCCAAGGGGGTAATCCTACTCCTACTAGGAGTAGGTTCCCTCCTTTCCTAGTCCAACTAGGAGGGGAAGGAAAGAGGAAGAGGGAGAGAAGGAAAGGGCGCCCCCCCCAATTCGGATTGGGCTTGGGGGCGCGCACCACCACCTGAACGCCTCCTCTCTTCCACTAAGGCCCATGAAGGCCCGTTAACCCTCCGGGGGGTTCCGGTAACCCCCCCAGTACTCCGGAAAATGCCTGAACCTATCTGAAACCTTTCCGGTGTCCAAACATAACCTTCCAATATATCAATCTTTATGTCTCGACCATTTCGAGACTCCTCTTCATGTCTGTGATCACATCCGGGACTCCGAACAACCTTCAGTACATCAAATCACATAACTCACAATACATATCGTCATCGAACATTAAGTGTGCAGACCCTACGGGTTCGAGAACTATGTAGAGATGGTCGAGACTCATCTCCGGTCAATAACCAATAGCAGAACCTGGATGCTCATATTGGTTCCTACATATTCTACGAAAATCTTTATCGGTCAAACCGCATAACAACATACGTTGTTCCCTTTGTCATCGGTATGTTACTTGCCCGAGATTCGATCGTCGGTATCATCATACCTAGTTCAATCTCATCACCAGCAAGTCTCTTTACTCATTCCATAATGCATCATCCCGTAACTAAATCATTAGTCACATTGCTTGCAAGGCTCATAGTAATGTGCATTACCGAGAGGGCCCAGCGATACCTCTCCGACAATCGGAGTGACAAATCCTAATCTCGATCTATGCCAACTCAACAAACACCATCGGAGACACCTGTAGAGCATATTTATAATCACCCAGCTACGTTGTGACGTTTTATAGCACACTAAGTGTTCCTCCAGTATTCGGGAGTTGTATAATCTCATAGTCATAGGAACATGTATAAGTTATGGAAAAAGCAATAGCAACAATCTAAATGATCATAGTGCTAAGCTAACGGATGGGTCTAGTCCATCACATCATTCTCTAATGATGCGATCCTGTTCATCAAATGACAACACATGTCTATGCCTAGGAAACTTAACCATCTTTGATTAACGAGCTAGTCTAGTAGAGGCATACTAGGGACACTCTATTTGTCTATGTATTCACACATGTACTAAGTTCTTGGTTAATACAATTCTAGCATGATTAATAAACATTTATCATGATATAAGGAAATATAAATAACAACTTTATTATTGCCTCTAGGGCATATTTCCTTCAGAAAAGTGTCCAGAGCTTCATGCAGGATCACCACCCCTTCCATGATGTATCTCCCCTTAATGAATGTTGTCTGGGTTTTGGAAATAACAGGGGGCACACACATTGTTAACCTATTCATTAAAACTTTTGTAATGATTTTGAAGCTAACATTCAACAAGCATATAGGTCTAAATTTTTGAATTTGTTTAGCATCTTTAGTTTTTGGCACTAATGTAATGATGCCATAATTTAACCTGGCAATGTTAATTTTCCCTCTAAGAAATTCTTCTATAGAGCTTTGAGATCCCTTCACCAAATCCCAGAATTCCTCGTAAAAAGCAGCAGAGAACCCATCTGGTCCAGGGCTTTTATTTTATTTTTTTTCATTCCAAACACCACTGTTTTAATCTCTTCTAGTGAGAAGGGGCACATCAGCCTTTCTTTATATTCATCACTAATCTTGTTAGTTTCCATGTCTCTCATTGAGATCTGGGCTTCTTCAGGGTGTCCAAACAATTTTTTGTAAAAGTTAGTAATATATTTCATCAGTCCTCCTCTCCTTCTATCACTCCTTGTTCTAGGGATATTATTCTATTTTTTTCTTCTCCTCCCATTAACCTTGGAATGATAATATCTTGTATTTTCATCTCCCTCTGTGATTTCTTTATCCTTATATATTTGTATTATTTTAATCTCCTCCTGCATCATCACCCTTTTCAGTTGTTCTCTGAGCTCTTTTTGCTCTTTTCTATCAGCCATAGTTATTCCCCTAATTTCATTATTGTTATTTATTTCATCTAATCTTTTGACAATATCTATTTTTATCTTTCTATACCAGGCATCTACATTTCTATTCCATCCTTTTGCCTTCTTCCTTAAATTTCTCATCCTGAGTTGCCACCTTTCTAATATATCTCCAAAGTATTTTTCATTCCAAGTTTTCTGTATCAATTCCTTAAACCCCTCCCTCAAGGCCCAAGCATTCTCATATGTAAATATGTATTTTTTGGTTGTTCATCTCTCGTGTCCAAATAAAAAGGTGTGTGATCTGACACCCCCCTAGCAAAAGCTTGTAGTATAGTTAGAGGATATTTCTCTTCCCACACTGGGCACATTAAAACCCTATCTAATTTTTCATAGGTTGGATCAGCCAAATTATTAGCCTAAGTAAATTTTCTTCCATTTAAGGGAAGCTCTCTTAATACAATCGGCTCAATAATTGTATTGAACATAAATGTTCATTGCTCATTGTGTATAGGTTTGTTCTTTTCTTTCTCATTTCTAATGATGTTAAAATCCCCCCCCCCCACACACACACACCAAACAAGGTAATTGGTTGTCATGATAGACTCTGGCGAACTCTGCCAGGAAGCATGCTTTTTCCTCAATCTGTGCATCTCCATACATAGTAATTAAATTCTAGTGCATTTTGATAATTTTGTCATATATCAGCATCCTCACAAAGTAAACCCCTTTCTCTATGTGTTCTACATTAAACCTATCTTGATTTACTCCCATCAAGATCCCTCCCGACATCCCCCCTAGGCTCATTCTAGCAGCAATCAAAATTCCTCCCCTCACAAAAATTATGTAATTCATTTTTCAATTTTTTTTCTTAATAGTTTCTGAAATCCCTATGAAGTCTAGTCTATGATCCACAATCAATTCTCTAACATATCTCTTTTTGTGATCTTGCCCCAAACCTCTCGCATTCCAAAAAAATCCCTCTCATTGTGAATCTATTTGAAAATATTTACTTTTTATAATTCTCCCCTTCTCCCCCTATTTTTTATAATCTTTTGCTCTCTTTTTTCTCCTGAGCACATCAATCCCAATAGATTGCGCCACACAGCTTAATGCTGGTGAGCCATTCTTTTTCCCCTTTTTTCCCTAAGAATATATTTCTTAGTTTCACAAATTGCTGCTCTTCTAAATCAGCATTTGAATGCTCTAAGTCTGAGCATAGATCGTCTAAATCCACATCTCCAATGTGAATATACACTGGTGTGTTGCTTTTTTCCTCCCCCATGTTACTGTTCCTTTCCTCCTCTTTCTTATTCTCCATCTGATTTTGAAAATATATTTCTCTCTTTGCTATCTTCATTTTTCTAATTATCTCTAGATTTTTATCTATCATATCAATGGAACCCAAATCAATTTCAACTAGAGAACTAATGTGTAACAATGAAGAGTTTGCACAATTTAAATCGGAATCCTTACCATAGTTATCTGTTTCTTCAGCCCTCATCTTTGCCATTTTCTCCACTTTCTGATCTTATTTTCCTATGTTCCTATGTTCCTCAAGCTTCTTTTCAGTTCAATTTCTTTGTCTTCATCATTTTTTTCTGTCACCTCCATCCCATGCAACTCTGCCAATCTCTCTCCCAAAGTCCCTACTGATTCTTGACTTGCATTCTAGTCAGTAGGTTCATTATACTTTCCAGATTCAGTTTTCTCTTTCTTATCTTGGGTTTATTTTTCAAAGTCTTCCACCTCTAGATTAGCCAGCTCCATCTCATATTGCTCTTTGTTTGCAGCCTCCTGTTCCAACTTCAAAATATCTTCCTTTTGTTTTTCAATCATGTTCTCTAGACTTTTTTGTGTGCTTTTCAAGTATTTTATCCTCTTATCAGCCTTGTCCCACAAAGCATTTTCTCTGGCTTTCTCTTTCTCTAAGTTCTGAATTTTTCTGAACATAATATCCATTTCTTTTTGCATGTTCCCTCTTTCAGCAGCCATACTTTTGTCCAAGTGTCCAATGATTTCCTCTATTGATTTTTCTATCATTTCATTTTTTCTGTCAATCTCCTCAATTTGTTTCAGAGATAGACTACCCAAAGCCATCCCTCTTCTTTCAGCTCCAGTTAGCTTTGCTCTTTTCCTGTTTTCCTCATCATCATCTCCAACTTCCATTTCAGACACACCATTAGATTTTATTTTCTCCTCCTTATACCAGCCCATCTCAGTCACCTTATCCAGCTCTGCCCCAATTCTAAACATTAGAAAATCTGAAGAAGTTATTTCCACATGGGAAGGGATCTTCCCCACATCCCTAACCCACACTTCACTTTCACTTTTTCTTCATTAATAGTGTCCACGTCAATTTCTAACACAGGCCCTACAGCAGCAGCCACTTCACACATTCCAAAAAAAATGTCTAAAGCAATCTGGTACTTTCTTAAATTTCACCCAAGCAGTGTGCATTTTCCCAATTGCCAAATGATCAAGAGACCGGGGTTGTACCTTTATAATGACACCAGTCCCCAACAGATTGAAGTCATTGAACTTTGCTAGTTCCACCAACTTTGCTTTATTTGGGAATCTCATCATATAACAATTTTTTCCATATTCCTTTACTCTTCATTGCCATCCCCAATCAAACATTTCATTGAGAGCTTTTATCAGCTCAGTTTCATTGATCTGCCCATTCCTAATGATCACCACTCCTAAAGGATTTATATGCTCTGCAATTAAGACAGCCTTGTAGCTCTACACCAGCAACACTCCTAGACCTTTTAAAGCATATTCAACATATTTGGGTACTGGTTTCATTTGTTTCAGAAAGTTGCAGGCTCTGGTAATGTGGTTATCCCTACCACAAATTAAGCAGTGCCCCACTTTGCAATCTCTAGGTAAATGCTTGGGATGTTTGCATTTTCCACATACCTGTCTGTTGAACCTATCATTTCTACTCCTATCATCACTCATATTTTGTTGCCAAGCCCCACTGCTCACCTGATTCCTGAAGTCATTTCCTGAGCTATTTCCATTGCCTTTTGCTCTCTTCAGCACATTTTCCTCACCAGCATTAGTTTCTTTGACTGTTTCTTTACCATAGCTCATCATTGACTTATTTTTCCCACTATCTTCCACAAGCATCCCATTCTTGTTCATTCCCTGCACTAGTTGTGATAGTAATGCACTCAGGATCTGTTGCTGCTGACTAGAATTCATGCTTCCCTCTCCTTTATCTCTGCCATCTCTCTGATCTTCCCCAACATCTTCCCCTTTCCCAACTTCTTCCTTTCTATCCCCACTGTATTTTCTTCCTTCTTTGATCTGCCAAACCTTGCTCCCCCCAGATTCATCACTGGGTGCATTTGAGCTTCCAATACCTCTTCCAACGCTGAACCCAAATCCCGAATGCCCCCCCCCTTTGCCATGAAAATCGAAGGAATTTTCAGAGGAGTTGGATCTGCTTCTATCTCCTCCACCAAATTGCCCTATTTTTCTGACACTGGAATCACCAAATCTTCCTCCTCTGTTGGTCCTCCCCCCTCCAAAACCTCTCCCAAAGTTTCCAGCCATGTGTTCTACTTCCTCTCGTGGCGGCTGGGGGGTAAACCCTAGAATTAGATCAGTGCTCTCTCTCTCCCTCCATGTCTCTGCCTTTTTATAGGCTCACCCCACTCCTCCAGGACTTGGGCCTTCTCTCTATCTGGGCTTTCCAGAGCCCAGTAGGCCAAGTCCAAGTCCAGGTCAGTTTGCACCTTTTCACCTACCGGGCCACCAAACCTGGTTATCCATCTCTCCTTTGTTTTCCTTCATCCTCACTTTTTCCATCCCTCTCCTCCCCCCTTATGTGGGGTATGATTGGAGTATTTCTAATGTAAATTTCACCAAAGTCAAGGTCCTCCTCATCATACCATACAACAATGGGCTGGAAATTTCCATGCCTCATGTGCATTTGAACTGTTTTGGCTTCAACCACTTCATTATTCCTAGAATCCCACCCTGTGTTTTTTTTGTTATTTATCTCAACCTTTCCCTTTTCTCTATTCTCTTTTTCTCCATTTTCATCATTTTGGAGTTTGTGAATTTTTCTTATATGTTTTTCCTTTTTTCCATTCCTCTCTGCTCTTCCCAATCTCCCCAAAATAACCTCATCTACATCAATCGACGTAGTAAAGGTCAGGTATTTCGATCCACACATACCTGACGAAGTTGGAGAAGACACCCCCTCCCCCTCCTCGTTGGAAACCTCCCCGGTCAACAGCTAGAAGCGGTTGCCGGCCGGCGAGGCCCATACTGGAGGCGGGAAAGGGCACAAAGGCGCGGAGAACGCCTGGGGAAGCATGGAGAACGCCTTGGCAGCTCCGTGACCGCCCTCTTCTGCTTCCTCCTTGGTGTCACCATCTCCTCGTCGTCTTCCTCTATCACAATCGGCGCCATCCACGAGCCTGGTGCAGGCAGCCCCATCACCACCTCCATCGGCGGCGGCGACGGCTGGATCTGACTGTAGCGGAGGGATCTAAAGACCCTCCACTTGTGCCTCTGCTCCTGGATCGGGGATTCCGCCTTGAGCATCGCCCAAAGCAGAACCCCCATCGCTGGCTGCTTGTCGTAGTTGGGGAAGCAACGCTGGATCTCTTCTTCGTTCAGCTTGTCGCGCGCCATCTCCGTAGCGTCGTTGAGCATCTTCGCCTTCGGAAACCACCTGTTGATCTTCCTCAGCCTTCCCATCCGCACCTCGTCACCGTCGGCGACCGCCCACATCTGTTGCTCGCGGGTCATCATGAAACCCTAGCTCACGGCGTGGCGGAGCGGGGGAGAGCGGAGCGAGAGAGAGCGGGTCGTGCGGTGTGCAAGGAGGAGAAATGCGAGGAGTCGGGGCAGTCGGGGGACTAAAATATCCCCTCCGCTCCCCTCGGCCGCATTACTCACCTCGGGGCTCGCAACGTGACCAAGCCGCCCTCCATGCGCCGCAACTTTTGCAATATGACACGGGAACTGCATAGCTTGGCCAGGGGCAAAACCCGCGTCATCACGCCAGCCGCGCGCGTCCACCGTCACGTCCTCGGGTTGAGGAGGACCAGCCGCCTTCCTCGCCAGAGGAGAAAACCCAGCCGGAATTTCAGCAGCGATGCCCCTAGATCGGGGACGAACTCGCCGGAATTCCAGCAGCGATGCCCCTAGATCGGGGACGAACTCGCCGGAATTCCAGCAGGGATGCCCCTAGGTCGGGGACCAACTCGCACCGGAGCGGCTAAATTTCGTGTTTTGACCCTTTTCTGAAACCTATTCGAGATTTGACCCTAGTTTGAAAAAAATTCAAGATCTGACCCTTTTGCTATCGCCAGGGACCTTGGCGGTAGGGTATAACAGCCTACCACCAAGGTCCCTGGTGGTAGGGTTGCATGCCCTACCGCCAAAAACCTCCTAAGTATTGACTACAGTGCGTGCTCGTGTCTACTGCCAAGCACATTGGTGATAGGGTTGTGCAGGCTACCGCCAGCCTGGTTTGGCGGTAGCGATGTTTCCTACCGCCAAAGTCCCTGGCGGTAGGCTGTTAGACCCTACCGCCATGGACTCTGGCGGTAGCAAAAGGGTCAGATCTCGAAAAATTTTCAAACTAGGGTCAAATCTTGAATAAGTTTCAAAACATGAAAATTTGCCCACCGGAGCCGTGCATCGCACGCGAGACGTGTGTTGCCCGTCGTCATCCACACAGTATCCGCTCTACCCGTCATATCCGTCGATCGCTGCTAATGCTAGCTAGCCAGCTTCCGGGACTGGACGAGCTGAGTGCAGATTTATTATATCCTCCTGATCAGCATGCAATTTCAAAAGTCCAGCGAGGCATGACAACGTTATTGTGTTGGGAGAGCATGGCAAATTCATTTAGCAAGCACAGCAAATCCTGGCAAAAAACTGAATTGGACAGATTTGCCATGCTTGCTAAAAAAATTGCCATCCCTCAGACAATATAAATTGCCATGAAAAAGTTATAATTTCCAAGCTCCTCAGAGAACGTTCGCTGGTTATCAAATCCATCTGAAACAGTACATTTCCATCCAGGAGATGGCAGCAATAGTTTGCAAGTTACTTGCCAGCATAGATCAAACTGTAGATTTGTGCATGTACACACAGACAGCACATATTTACAAGTTCCAGTTCCAATTCCCAAACTCTAGGCTCAATCAAAAATAGGAACAACCAGATTGCAGCAAACCACAGCGGGTTTGACCTAACAGAACGCCTCCTGCCATCGACGAATTTGATTTTCCTTTTCCTGAAAATATCAACTGTTGCACCCAATGCAATATAAAGATCAAAATCATTAGTTAAGACCATGAGAAGATGACTGTTGCATAAGAGACGGGTTTAGGCTTCTTTAGGGCAGAGACAACAGTCAAAACAGATAAAAATACATCTTCCATTCGGTACACGGTGCAAAAAAACTTGGTCTGCCCTGGATTACATTTGCACTACAAGATCAAGCTATGTGCTAAGGTTGACAGCTTCACTCTTTTGATGTTATGACAAGAAGGCCCAGTGCGCCAATCAGAAGGTACTGCAGCAACAGGCATCACATATTAGCATTTCATCAGTGCTTCAAACTCAGGAGTAGGCTGGTCAGTACTTAAAAGGAATAAACATACCTTAATGATCGGCTTCTCAGTCATCACAATCGTAACCCACCCAACATATGGTAGATAGCTGTTCATGTAACAAAAGGGTAATGCCAGCTGAATTATTTTATACCAGTATGAAGGCAGAAATGTGAATGTGATACAAATTTTCTAGGCACTCACCCTACAGCCCGCCCCATAATGTGATGCTTCTGAAGCCAAAGCTGCCCTTGTGCATACAGAAGTCGGTCATCCCCAAAATTATTATCGCCTGAAAAGGCAGTTTGTCACTTGAGATACAACAGCGCAGTGGCACCCAATGTAAATTATAAATTGCTAGCTGTTGACTATTATTGCCGGGATTGCAAAAACTACTTGGATAGTCAGCATATCACTGAAGAAAAACCTATGGCATTCAAACAGAAAATGACAGATACCTTTTGTGAGGATGTCAACTTCTCCACTTTCTTGCCGTTCATGAACCTATACATTGAGAAAAGTAAACTCAAAACTAGCATGAAAAAACTTGCAAGTCAAATATGCATATATATGGTGATTGATCACATGACTTCACAATTTTATTACCTTGATCACACGGTGAACAATTGGAATTTCACGGCCCTGCATAAATAAATGTCCAGATGTAATCTTAGTGTCTTGAACATCAAATACAAGCACACACAATGAAATATAGGACAAAATCATGGGTTCATGACCCAGCTAATAATTTACGGCTTACAAAGTACAATAATTGAGTACTTACATCAATATTAAAAACAACTATTTCTCCAGTGCGGATAGGTTCTTTGCTCATGTGCAAAAACAGAATATCACCCTGCAAAACAGATAATTAATGATACAGGGACACTATGCAAATGATAACACCCATTTTAGCCTACAGAACGCAAAAATGGCACTGGAATAAAAACAGAAAACTGAGAACATGGCATGGTGGTAACAGTAATCTCAAAAGGAAACTTGGATGAATTAGAACAAGATCTTAAAGGCGATAGGACAGTCCTTCACTTACAACCCAATGGAGGCCAATTATATTCTTATTCATATGAGAAAATCATGGGAATAATCCACTTTATGTGTTGCACATGCAACTTTGGGATTTCATATTGGTCAAATATTAACTTCAAATTACAAAAACAAATGTGTATGTCCACTTGCGGGTGTGCTTGGGCACCCTCTAATTCGACTCTGTCCGTTCACTTAGAAAGTATTTTATCAAAATTCCTGTCTAACCCAGAGGATAAAGTCGAATTAGAGGGTATCTAAAATGGCCCTCAAGAATCTAATAATCAGATGCATATACAAAATTTAAGGGGTTCTCGCACTGCATAAGTAGGCAACAAACCCTTTTAAATCCAGGCTCCATGCTACCAGAAAGAACCACCACAACTGGCGATTCGCTCCCTGTCGCGACCATCAATCCCTTCCATATGATCAATGCTGAGGTAACAATCATACCTGCCATGGGGAAAAAATCATGACTTCCTCTGTGAGAACATTGTTGCAACCAACAATTACCAATATCTAAGAGCAGCAAAACCCCAAAATAACTAACAAGTAAGGTGCCATGCTCCCCTCTTTCCCTATATACCACGAATCTATAAACTGATTTTCAGAAGCAAGGAGCAATATCGCTAGTAGTAGTAGGGTAAAAACAACACGGCCGAAAATCCCAGTATAGTCCTCTAAGGCTGTCAGTCCAATGGAGTGGCTCGTGTACATTTCAGTGCGTATGATTCTTCCAAGAAAACAACTCCAAAAAGCTCTTAGGACCAGATCAAGAACCCCAAAAGCCTTAATGCCCCAAATTGCTATTTTCTTCAGATCCTCTCTGCCGCAATCTGGCACGCGAAAACACGACAGAACCGCGCCTTTCAGATCAAAACCCAAACTGGTCCACAGGGTAAAACCCCTAACCGTGAATTCCGCCGCGATACAACCGAAAATACATCTATCAAGTACGCGGAGACGAAGAAGAGATGGGAGAGCAAAAGAGGCGTCACCGAGGCTGATGATCTGCGTGACGACCTGGCGGACCTGCATCGACCGGATCGACTCCACCTGGTCGCCGATGAACCCCATCTCGCCCGGCTGGCTCTCAGCGGGGATCTCTCTCCCGGCGACGTTTCTTCCGAGGGGAGGGGGCGGCGGAGAACTCACGGTTGCGAGGACTGGAACGGAAAGAAGGTCCGCGTTTTTTCGACTCCTTTTTGCAGACAGGACCCCGCGGGTTGCTGGATATTAGCTTCCGATCCGACGCGGCTCGCTACACGTCAGAGGACGGATTTTAGTGCGTTGGATAGATATCGGACGGATGGTAAGCTCGGTGTTAATGCGTTCGGCTCGTTTCGGCACGGCCCATGTCAGCTAATCCATATCTGTTCGTTGAATTGGGATGGGATGGCTATGTAGGTTCCATTCTTTGAATCTTTGGTTTTTTTTTTGGTTGACCGTAAAGTAAGCCCGGGCTTTCAATCCCCGTCAAAAGAAAAAGTCCAGGCTAGCAATCAACTAGGAGCAGCTATGCTGGAGTTTATATTGTGTGACGATTCGTACCAGCGAACATACACTGGACCAGTCAAATTACCAGAATATCGCAATTGTTTGTTGATATCTTTGGTGGCAAAGAAGACAGCTAGTCAGAGAGGTGAGGATGTACAAACTACAAAAAAAATAACTCATGTTGTTATTGCATTGGCCCTTAACTATGTTCGTGCAACAGGGACAAGCAAGGTCATTCCAAAAATCAAAAAGTGACCGGTTTTCCATGCAGGACAGCAGGTGTTGAATGTCGGTTTTTCAGAGGGCGAATATAATGTTGCATGTGGAGCAGTTATCGATGATCGCAAAGGAATTTTCATAAGAGCTTCAACGGAAAGGTTGGAACGTGTAGCTGATGTCGTCTCAGCCGAGGCAGCGGCCTACTTGAGGGACTCAAATTAGCTCACAATACTGGATGTTCTAGGTTTTTTTGTGGGAATGGATGTTCTAGTTTGGTGATGCGAACAGACAATATTATAGTGGTGGATGCTCTTAATCAAAATGAAGACATTCCATGGTGGCAGTGCGGTGCTAGAAGATTTGTCGTAGTATCTTGGCAGACTTCGGGAAAGTTACTATTGAGCATTGTATTAAAGAGTCAAATTATGTAGCTCATGAATTAGATGGATGAGAACGGGCGAATAACCCTTCTGTTTGGGATGACGCTCCTCCAGAATTTATCAAGAAATTGTTAGCAAACGATGTAACTGTTATAATCAGTTAGAGTTTAGCCGGGAGGATGATCCCCCATCCTTTTTTATTGCCTTATGTTTTACACGATGTAACCCTTTTTTTTGCGAGATCACGATGTAACCCTGTTGACAAAGCAATAAATCACTAAGAGGCTTTCCCGCTCAAAAAACATCTGGCCACGAACGAGGGGAGGCCACAGCTTTAGGCCCTGTTGAGTTGTATTGTAAAAAAAGGCCCTGATTTTTTTAAAACAACGGAAATGACTTGCCATTTTTAGTGAAAAATGGCGCTATTAGGTTGATATTTGTTTCTCAAAATAATGGTAAAATAATTGTAGAATCCCTCTAAAAGAATATCTTGTAGATTTTCAAAACTGTTTTAAAGAAAATTCCTTTGGGTGCAGCATTAAGAAAAGTTTGGATCGTAGCAATGCTAGGTCACATCATTATGTCCTTATATTGAAATTTCTATTTTTTGTGGGAAGTCTTTTTACTAAGTTTCAACTCTAGCCTATCACAGCTTGTTTGGAATTAAACGGCTTTATCATCATTGTTGTTGTTGGAAAGTCTTCTTATTAAAATTTCAACACCCATCCCCGCCTTTTTTTGCATTGTTGTGAAAATTGGGAGACCTATCATTGTGTCATTATACCTCCCATCTCATTTTTGCCACTACCATCACCAGCTCATCCTCTTTCTCGTCGTCGCCTCCACCTATACCCCCATCCCCTTTAGCATCGCCCATGGCTACATGTTGTCGTACAAGACACCGGCTACCCTACAAGGATATCCCAAGCCTAGGGGACTAGTTTTACTTGTTTGGTGAGATATTGGCTTCACCATCATTCATCAGCCTTCTAGCCATCCCCCTCCTCCTCCATGTCCTCTCATCTCCTCGTGTTTGGTGTTGGTACCTTTCCCTCCCATTTACGCTTCTCTCCTTCTGTTCGAGTCTCGCCCTCATCTCCTCTCCCTCACTTCTCTCTTCTTCATTCTTCATCCCCTGGTTCACCTCCCTCATTGCTCCCATTTTTTCTCCCTCGTAATTCGAAGGGTTGTGTACATTCATCCAATAAAAAGTATGGAGTGAAAATTGGTGTGATGTATTGTTTAATTTTATAAACCTATGATCTATATTGGTTTGCGTCTTTTGGGTACACTATGTGATACATTTATGCATTCAATTCATTTTGGATTGGAGTTAACATAGATAAATTTGTGATACTCTTGACATTAACCAGGTTTGTTTATATTTACTTTTGCTTAGAATGCTGAAATTTTGTTGAAAAGAAATAATCTTTTGCAGGAAATTTCTATCACCTAAAAATATCTTACAAGAAAATAACTAGAGTTCACCATCCATCCGTGCCCTAATGAGCATGACTACTGCACATTTGCACTTGCGCATTTTTATCGAGAAGGAGGGTTGAGGAGGGTCAACCCTCGGCCTTTGCATCCATTGATCTGCACAACCACATATTATTGTTTATTCAGCATTGCCAAGTAAAGCCAAGCATGGATGCCAAACAAGTCAGTTTTAATAAAGAAGAGAGAAGAAAAAGGAAAGCTGATTTCAGAATGAATCTGCCTCGACAGGTGTATTTGTAATGTTGAAATTTCATTGAAAATAGTTCATCTTTCGCATGAAATTTCGATCTCCTATGCATACTTCTTAAAGTTGTAATGAGAGTTCAACATCCATTAGTTTTAAACCGCGGGCCATTCCAAATAGCGACATCATCAAACAGCTATAGCGCAGCAATAGCGATATAGCCTGTTATTTTGTAATTTTACCAGACAATTGTAAATAAACACCATTTAGCGGCACCCTAATCAAATTGTTATAGCGTGGCTATAGCCGTCTATTTAAAACTTTGTTCGTGACCCTATTAAGCATGACCATTGCGGCATTGCACATTAAAAGCTGGGTCTCAAAATCGCAAGACGACCTCGAGTATAAGTATATGTCGAATACAGATAATGAGATAATTTGATGATACAAAAGATACAGGGCCTTGATACGATGCAAGATAACTACGCGTATTGTACTAGATCACAAAGGACTAGGTCATGACGTAGAACATCTAACAGAGCAAGACTGAATTATTTATGTGAGAGCTCCGACGACGTAGAGCCGCAGCTAGAGCCTGTGGTGATCTGTAAGACTGTAACCGTGGGCATGCATGCTGCATGGATCCCCTTCAATCGCAGCACAGCTCGCAAAGCCAGCAGCAACAGAGCGCGGCAAGGCTGGAGAAAACGAATCAAGGAGAAAAACGGCAGGGTGAGCAAGCCAAAATGAGATTGAAATGATAGAAGGAAAATATGGTGGGCGTTTTTAGCCATGCCCATGCGCGCACCATCCTTCGATGAAGCTGGTCTCCCCACGCCCACGCTGCTTGGTCCTGCGGCGCCACGGCCCGCAGCAGCATCTCCTCCTGCCGCCTGCCTGCTGTTTCGGGTCCACCGTCGGGTAGCCTATGCAGCAATTGATCAAGCGCAAGAAAATTAGAGCTGAGATAGATAGATAGATCATTTACAGCTCACTGAAGAATTAGCCAGTGGTCTGTTCTTCGACATGGAGATGATATTTTGAGATGTGTGGATCGAGATCGTCACCTGGAGGAGGCTGCGGCTGTCCGTTCTCCATATCGACGGATCGATCGATCTCGGATTGATCCTTTGTTCGTTCGAGCTATGCATGCAACTACATATGTAGCTAAGATATATGGTTATATATATGTGCACGCATGGTGGCTGTGCCTCCCTCGATCGATCGATATACTTTCCCGCATGTGAATTACTTCCATTTCCAATTCATTCGTTTGGGCTTATTATTCCCCTATTCTAAAAGCAGGCAGAAAGGAACGTGGACGTGCGTGCGCGCATGCGTGGGCTGACCTAGCGAATAACAAGATTGACAAGTAAGAGATCTACTATCATGTTCGATCAGTCCTCTTTGTCGGTTCGTCGACGGAGGTCGAACTCGGCTACTCCGGACGGGGGATATCGGCGGCGTAGCGTCACCGACCATGTGCAGAGTTCAGAGGATGCGTGTGCATGCAGCCGCTGCATGGCCGGCCGAGGAGGGAATAGAATAGGTTCCCGCCCGGCTCTGACGTTCCGATTTCTTCCGTCCATGTCGAATGTCTAGACTTTGCACCTTTGTTCTGCCACGTGAAAGGCTACAGCTATTCCGTTTGAACCTTTTTCCCGATTTGTTTGCTTTTTAATGTAAGCGTGATCGTCTGTCAATGTCGACACATTCGTGTGGTGGGGGTATATGTACCCCTTTTCTTCTTCTAGGATATAAAGTTGGGAAGTGTGCTTGATATATTCCACCGGCCAAACACTCCCGCGCTATCGTGTTCCAACAGGTCGCCCGACCACAGTCCCATGCTGTCTATCACCCAACCCATTCTGCTCTTTTGTTGTTGTTGCAAAACTTCCGCTCTATTCATCAAACATTACGATTACAAGTAATATAAATTACTCTATATTCATAGACCACCTAGCAACGACTACAAGCACGGAAACAAGCAGAAGGCGTACCGCTGCCATCGCCCCTCCCTCACCAAAGCCAGCAAACCCTTGTTATAGTAGGCAGTCGTGAAGTCGTCTTGATAAGGCCCAAAGGACAGACACACTAGAACAACAATTGTCGCCGAAGAAGAGAAGCATATATTGGAAGGATCCAACATGTACATACACGAACATAGACTAGATCCAAACAGATCTATTGAAAACAAAAACAAACACCGAGCGAATTCCACGAGGTTCAACGGAGATATACCTCCACACGCTCTCCGACGACGCTAGCTGCACTGCTGGGAGGGGGGGGGGCAAGGCGAGGAAAATCCTATTCCATCTTCAAGGAGCCGTCGCCACCTCGCCTTCCTGAGCATAACCACTTTGAACTGAGTAATAACATCAACATGTGAACACATGGTTTCAAGAGGGAAACCCCTCAAATCAGGGCAAAATCACAGGCCAAAGACACCCAAATATTTTGCTCTCCAATGAAGGTTGAACAGTTTCATAGTAGATTCTTTGTAGGTGGCCCCCTGAATTCAACTGGAGTGGCTCCCTTCATCCCTCTATTACCAATCATAATCCTTCACATCAACTTACTTGTAAAAGAATTAAGTAACCTTTTATAGATGTAACATTAATCCAGTATAGCCAACCACAACCAACTGTCAAGCTACCAAAAGAAACACCAGGACATGAGACCATCAACGACTTTGCACGATCAGCAAATCTCACCTCCTCGTGGTAGCAAAAGAAAAACCAATATCGTACACATCTATAGTATGCATGTGGTGTGGGCTTTATTAATTTAAAGCTGGTCACTTCCCATCGTGTCTTCGTTCAAAAAAAATTGTATCATCTCCTCGAATCATCGAATTTGCTGCCCCCGTTCTATGATCAGTCGCACCACAGCTCACAAAGCCACCAGCAGTAGAGCGTAGCGATGCTAAGATCAAACAAGAAGCATCACAAGCGGAAATCCAGTTTGGCTTTATGGAGCATATGCTTCTGCGTGCCAAAAAAAATATTGTGCCAATATTTTTTTTAAAGATGTGCTCATTGTCACACTCAAATGCTACCTGTAAATTTTTAGAAGAAAAGCTTAAGCATTTTGGCATATGAAAAAAAAACAAGTCGAACAACAAATGTTATCTCCAAATTTTACACTTAATTTATTTTTTCCACGGATGAAGCACTGCTATCCGTTTTGCATGAAAATTGCCAAGCATGCTTGTTACACTAACATGAATATAAAAAAAATCATTTTTTAAATTTATTTACTATTATTTTTAATTTACTGTTCATCGGTGAGCATATGTGTTGGAATAAGTCACGGCGTGTGTGATCGGGCTCGTCGGGCGCGTCAGGTGTGCGCGGGACGGGCGGGACACACTGCTGCCGTCGGGCTCGTCGGACTTGTCGGGCGCGTCGGTGACGTGCGGGACGGGCGGGACGCAGAAGCGTGGCGTATGTGTGTAGCGTGTATACACTCGAGTCTGACACGTAGAGCAGGGCGTTGGCAAGTGTGCCGGCCAAGTTTGCTTGATGCGTGTGAGTTAGTTAGCTGATTGTTAGCAGTGACCGGTGAAGATGGCCGCGTCGTGCGCGTAGCGCGCACGTAGTGCGCACGGCCGGGCTGATGGATTGCATGCAGGGTAGCTAGCTAGGCGGCGTGCGTACGTGCGCACAGGGAAACGTGGGCGCTGCGTTGTTGTGCCACTACAAAGCCATGGCCACGAGTGTATTTGTTGAGGAGAGTTTTTGGGGTTTTGGGAAAAGTAACGGGGCTGTGAAGCCGGGTGAAACTTCATTGTACTGTGTGCTCCTTCTTCTTCTATCTCCATCCATCAGTGTGAGAGAGCGGTTTCAACAATTGGTATACAGAGCTTTGGTTCGGGCGATCACCGGCGACCATGGCGCTCGTCCCACACGGCGGCGGCGCGGGCGGATCGGTGACGATGGCGATGCCTTTGCTGACCGCGGACAATTACACGGTCTGGGCCATCAAGGCGCAGGCGATCCTCGACGTCCACAATGTATGGGAGGCGGTGGCGCCGGGCGACGCGGCGGTGAACGCGCCGAAGGACAAGATGGCGCGCGTTGCTTCTCGGGGCGTTGTCGGAGGATGTGCTGCTGCAGGTGTCGACGAAGCTCACCGTCAGGGAGGTATGGGACTCCCTGAAGGTGAGGTTCGTTGGCGCTGATCGGGTCCGCACGGCGAGGCCGGGGACGCTGCGTGGCGAATTCGACCGGATGAAGATGGCGGACGGTGAGGAGCTCGACGTGTACGGCAGGAGGCTCGCGGCGATGGCGGCGAGGTATGCCAACCTCGGGGAGACGCTGGGCGACGCGGCACTTGTCAAGAAGTTGCTGGATACGGTGCCGGATTGCCTCTTCCCCGTCGTCGCCGGCATCGAGCAGTTCCATGACGTGACGACGATGGCGTTCGACGAAGCGCTCGGGCGGCTGCGTGCGTTCGACGAGCGGGTTCGGCGCCGTGGACAAGACGGCGGCGAGCGCGGAGGTGAGCAGCTGCTCATGACGGCGGCGCAGTGGGCAGCATGGGAGCGTCGACACGGCGGTGCTCGGGACGACGACGACGGGCGCAGCGTGGCGTTGGGGAGCGGCGGCAACAGGCGCAGGCGCTGCTACAAGTGCGGGGAGCACGGGCACTTCCGGCGCGAGTGCCCGCAGCTGCGAAAAGGACCGGCGGCGGAGCATGCACTCTTGGCCGGCGCCAACGTCGACGATGATGGACTCCTCTAGGCCGTGGCTTAAGGGGTGTGTGTTGGAATAAGCCACAGCGTGTGTGATCGGGCTCGTCGGGCCCGTCGGGTGCGCGCGGGACGGGCGGGACACACTGCTGCCGTCGGGCTCGTCAGACTTGTCGGACGCGTCGGTGACGTGCGGGACGGGCGGGACGCAGAAGCGTGGCGTATGTGTATGTAGCGTGTATACACTCGAGTCTGGCACGTAGAGCAGGGCGTTGGCAAGTGTGCCGGCCAAATTTGCTTGATGCGTGTGAGTTAGTTAGCTAATTGTTAGCAGTGACCGGTGGAGATGGCCGCGTCGTGCGCGTAGCGCGCACGTAGTGCGCACGGCCGGGCTGATGGATTGCATGCAGGGTAGCTAGCTAGGCGGCGTGCGTACGTGCGCACAAGGAAACGTGGGCGCTGCGTTGTTGTGCCACTACAAAGCCATGGCCATGAGTGTATTTGTTTTTTTAGCATCAGTACAGACACAAGCGCTCATATACACGCGCATACACTCACCCCTATGAACGCACACACGCACACCCTACCCCTGTGAGCACCTTCGAAAGACTGAGCCGGCATATCATCTTGAGATTTATAAAATCACCGTAGGCGCTTCGTCGTCGACGGGAACGTCTCCTCCCACTGAAAGCGCATCGTCGGAAATTCTGAAATAAATCCAGAAACAATGCGAGCACCAGGATTTGAACCCTGGTGGGTTGGGGATACCACTATCCACCTAACCAACTCAACCGCAGGTTGATTCGCCACGAGTGTATTTGTTGAGGAGAGTTTTTGGGGCTCTGGGAAAAGTAACGGGGCTGTGAAGCCGGGTGAAACTCCATTGTACTGTGTGCTCCTTCTTCTTCTATCTCCATCCATCAGTGTGAGAGAGCGGTTCCAACAATATGCTCTCTACAGTCAAAACGGCCATCCCAGAACCATCAGAGGGCGCGAACCAACCTGTGGTTGAATGTTTAGGCAGACAGTGGTATACCCAGCCTGCCAGGGTTCAAGTCCTGATGCTCGCATTTATTTTAGATTTATTTCAGGATTTTCGGCGATATGAGTTCAGTGGGAGGAGACGTTCCCGTCGGGCTCAGTCTCTCAAAGTTGTTCATAGGGATATGGTGTGCGTGTGTGCGTTCATAGGGTTGAGTGTATGCACGTATATACGAACGCGTGTGTTTGTACTGATGTTAAAAAAAGAACCATCAGAAGGCTTTTTAATCAGAGGCTGAATAATAATTTTTATTTTTTTCAGAATCACCGGGGGGAGCTCCCCACCTGAATATATTACTCAAAAGCCGCTGGAGCAGCAAGCACAGAATTACAAAGGCACGGCGCAGCGTGCAGAGAGGTAGGAACGCCACGAGTAGACGTCGTCCTTGTCACATGTTGTCATGAGATGATGTGACCAAAGATCTAGGTCGGAGATGAGAGCTTTGAGGGTTATTACAGAACGTTGATCAATGTTCCTAAACAGCCTGTCATTGCGTGCAGCCCATATCTTTCAGAGGAGAGACATGAGAATAAAAGACCAAGCCTTGTGTGGCAGGTGGTGAGGTAGCGGAACGTCCCAAAGTTTGATGATGCCCTCCACTTGAGGCAGGATGCCCAGCCGTTGCCAGACTCGGTTAGCGAGGGGGCAGGTGAGGAAGAGATGCATGGAGTCCTCGGTTAGCATAACACAACGAGGGCATGTGTCCGTGGAGATGATCTGTTTGTGGGCAAGGTTGGCCTTGGTGTTGAGTCGATCCTTGAAGAGGAGCCAGCTGAAAAAATTTATCTTGTGTGGCACCTTGGAGCGCCAAATGAGGGGGCGAGAAGATTGCTGTCCGGACGCGCCATGAGAGTGCCATAAGCATGCTTGGTGGAGAAGGCAAGACCCCGTAGTAGGAACCTTTGGTCTTCCTCAGCCGAGGGGACGAAATCCTGCAAAACAGCCAACAACGCAACAAGCTCTTGTTTTGCCAGAAGGGAGAGACGGTTACGGAGGTTAGCTTGTAAACCATATCGCAACACATTTGCCACCTTAACCAGCTGAAGAGTGGAGTGTGAGAATAGGTGAGGGAAAGTGTGAGCTAGAGGTGTTGGGGTGAGCCAAGTGTCATGCCAGAAGTAAGTGTGCGTCCCACTGTTTGTTAGGACGAAGGAGATGAACTGTAGAGTGGATATTTGCTGTGCAATGGCACGACAGAGGAAGGAGTTCTGGGGTGGGGGTGAGACTAGAGCATTTGGGTGTTGAAGATCCAGCCAATCCAGCCAGGGGGTGGAGGAGGAAGTGATGGCCTTGGCTGCAAATTTCATGAGCAGGCAATTATTCTGAAGATGCAAGTTTTTGAGACCTAAACCACCATATTTTTTTGGAATGCAAACGTTTTTCCATGCAATAAGGCATTGGGCACCTGAAACTGAATCCTCCCCTGCCCAGAAGAAAGCTCTACGTAAGGAGTCTAGCATTTTTAAAACTTTTTTGGGAAAACGAAAGACATACATGAAGTAGGCGAGTAGGGAGTCTAGGACTGCGAAGATAAGAATGAGGTGATCGCCTTTGTCAAGCAACTTAGCGCGCCAGCCAGCCAGCAGCTTACGGGAGCGTTCTAGGATGGGGTCGAAGGCGTTGGATGGAGGTTTAGTAGGGGAGAGGGGGAGGCCATGGTAGGTTTGGGGGAAGGAGGCGTGTGAGCAGCCCATGGCAAGGGCAGTGTCGTTAGCAGCGGTGTCATCTCTGTGTAGGGTTGCAAGCGTGGTTTTGGAGAAGTTGATATTTAACCCAGTGGCATTGGCGAAGTTGGTTAGAATTACTTCTAGTGCTGCAGCGGCAGCAGACAAGGCGGCGAAAACGATCAGCGTATCGTCTGTGTACTGGAGGATGGTGGGGGTAGATGAGAGAAGATGGGGTGGTGGAGCGAGGTGTGTGTGTTTTTGAAGATAAGTTGTTGGAGCAGATCTGCTACAATGAGAAAGAGGTAGGGGAAGATGGGGTCACCCTGCCGTAGGCCATTTTTGCAGTCTATCAAGTTGCCTGGGACACCATTCAAAAGAATGGCGGTTTTGCCTATAACAAGGATGTTCTGGATCCAGCTACGGAAGATGTGGGAGAAGCCCCGGGCGAGGAGGATCTTGTCAAGTGTCGGCCAAGCGACGGAGTCGAAAGCTTTCCGGAAATCAAGCTTGAAAATCATAGTAGGCTTTTTCTTAGTGTGGCATGAGCTGATAAGGTCGGCAGCAAAGATGTAGTTCTCAGCGATATTCCTCCCCAGTATAAACCCTGTCTGATTGCCATGTACTAGCAAAGGAATGAAGGGCTTGAGACGAGTGGTCAATACTTTGGCAACAACTTTGATTGGGCAATTTTGGAGCGAGATGGGCCAGAAAGTGTCAGGGGAGGTAGGCAGATCTTTTTTAGGAAGAAGAACAATGTGAGCCCAGTTTACTCGTTCCGTGTCGGCCGTGCCTTGATGAAATTGGGAGAATAAGGGGAGAACGAGGCTTTTTACAGTGGGCCAATATGTACGGTAAGCCGCAGGCCCAAAGCCATCTGGGCCAGGGCTGGCCTGAGGGTTCATATGGAAGAACGTTGTTTTTATTTCTGGTTCCGAGAAGTTTTCATGCAAGACATGTAAGCCAGGAGTGGGTTTAGGGTAAATGTCCGAAAGGTCAAACGCCCATGACTTATTAATAGGAGTACCAATGAGGGATAAAAAAGTCATGGAGGATCTTGGCCTTTTGATGATGAGAGGAGAAATCGTGGCCATTCTGAGTGAGAGTAAAAGATCTTGTTTTTCCTAAGGCGTTGTGAGGCAGAGATGTGATTTTTTGTGTGTTTTCTCCGCCATTGATAGCCTGGGAAACCTTGGCACGCCACCGCCAGTACATCATCTTTTCTTGGATAGTGCATTTGAGTAGAGAGATGATGATCTTGCGAGTGAGGATCTCTATTTGCGAGAGGGGCCTACGTTCTTCAGCATGATCCAGGGTCGAGATGGCTGTTTCGCAGCGGGATTCGTGAAGAGGGGTGGGAATGCGAGAGTGAGCCCAAGATTTGAGTTCGGATCGTGATTTTTTGAGAGCTGCGGCGAGGATAGAAGCCGAGTTGGTTGAGGGGGAGGGCGAGGGTGAGCAGCACCTTGAGATGATGACATTGCATGGGCGAAATTTGGACCAACCAGGTTCGAATTTGAAGAAGTTGGAGCGTGGAATCATAGTGGTGACGTGTACGAGCAGCAGAACGTGGTCAGAGGTGAAACTTGTGAGAGAGGACAAGGAGGTATTAAGGAAAGCATCTGCCAAGCAAGATTAAAGAAGGCATGATCGATTCTTTCCAAGGTGGGCAAGGATCGGTTGTTAGACCACGTAAATTGTCGGTCGAGGAGCGATAGTTCAATGAGGGCCAGGATGTCGATAACGTGGTTGAAAGCGCTAGCTTATGATTGTCGAAAGGCGGAGTTGTTTTTGTCTGAAGGAAAGCGTAGGAGGTTGAAGTCGCCAAGAACGAGCCAAGGAGTATCGTCTGGTTGTGAGATGGAGAGGAGCTCATCGAAGAATGCCTGTTTGAGGGCATGGGTAGAGGGGCGTAGATGTTAGTGATGGTGATGTCGAGGGCACAAGCAGTTGATCTTAGGGTTATGGTGGAGGAGAAGTTTTGGTGTGAGTGCGAGATGACCTGGAGAGAGGAGGAGTTAATGTCGGTTATGGTGTCGTCGGTCGTGCCAATGGCGGGCAGTGGAAAGGCTTGGTCGAGGTGGAAGGGTAAGAAAGAGAGTAGTTTGGCATCGGTGTAAGATTCTAGTTTAGATTCCTGCAAGAGGGCAATGTGAGGATTGATCGCTACGAGTTGAGAAAGGACAGCGGCACACTTGTCATCATCACCCAGAGCACGGATATTCCAGGAGCAAATAGAGATTACATCATTACTCATAAATGTTTTTTACACCACAGACGGATGACACAAAGCGCGGAGGAGTACATGAGACCTACTACAGCAGATGAGGCAGCAGAATGCCAAGCAAAAGGCAAAACATACAGAGTCCAAAAGGGCAGCGAGGCATGACACACGTAGCAACTAATAGACACGGACGTCGACATCCAGTGGGCCCCTGACATCCGGGGACCATGCATGGCTGGTGCAGCAATCATGGCGCGGCATCATCACCAGAGGCAACATCCTCAGAGGAGAGGATGGCGTCGAGGTGGCCGTCGTCCGTGCCACAGAGGAGCGCGATGGTGGCCAAGTCTTGAGCAGAGGCAGGGGGCTGTCGGCAATGTCAAGACGGGCATCCTGGATGGCACGGCCAATGGCTAAGTCGACGACGGAGGCAGAGAGGCAAGCAGCCTTGGCCTTGACAGCTCTGGCGAGCATGGGGGAGTACTTGGTCTCCTTGCCAGCAAGGCGCGCGCTACGACGAAGCTTGTCCTTGAAGATGGAGTGGTCGCGAGCAGACCTGCGGCGCTCCTTGCGAACAGTGCTCTCATGGGTGTCAAGATCCTGGAGAGGGAGAGTTGTGTCCGCCGCAGCAGGAGCTGTGTTAGAGGCTATGGCAGGGACATG